>NW_022436943.1:41071964-41144526 GCF_009761245.1 Sapajus apella
GGGAGGCCGAGGCGGGTGGATCACGAGGTCAAGAGATCGAGACCATCCTGGTCAACATGGTGAAACCCCGTCTCTACTAAAAATACAAAAAAATCAGCTGGGCATGGTGGCGCGTGCCTGTAATCCCAGCTACTCAGGAGGCTGAGGCAGGAGAATTGCCTGAACCCAGGAGGCGGAGGTTGCGGTGAGCCGAGATCGCGCCATTGCACTCCAGCCTGGGTAACAAGAGCGAAACTCCGTCTCAAAAAAAAAAAAAAGTAACGGTCCACGGGAGGCAGAGGTTGCAGTGAGCCAAGATCACGCCACTGCACTGCAGCCTGGCGACAGAGCAAGCCTCTGTCTCAACAACAACAAAAAAAACATAAGGGTCCAGTTCTTTCTTTCCACTTCCCTAGGTGCCTGAGCCAAGTCTCGCTCTTAGCTCCTCCCTTGGGCTCCCATGTGCACAGAGCAAGAGAATTCTGGCAATTAAGGGGACCTGTCCCAATGGGGCCCAAGAGACTCGGCAACATATTTTGTGTCTCATTCCAACCATAGTGCCAAGTTTAGAATTAAATTTACTTTCCTAAGTTTGGAGTCTAACATGAGCATTTGAGCAGCACCTGAAACACAAGGCTACCAATGTTTCCCTTTCTTTCCACCTCAGTTCTGCTTTGCCCTGCAGTTGCCTGAATTAAGTATACATGTCAGAGGCTTTAGTTGGTTCACGAGAACCTTGTATTCAGATCATAGTTCTGACAATTACTATTCATGTTTCTCGGACACTGGAAGGAATCCCTCTTAGGAGATAACACTTATTGAATAGTTACCTAGATCTGGATCAAGCACCTTCTATGCTCTAACTCTCTTAATCCTCAGAATTCCATCATGCAGATACCATAATTGACCAGGTTTTACATGTTTTTAAAAAAAAACAGGCCGGGCGTAGTGGCTCATGCCTGTAATCCCAGCACTTTGGAAGGCTAAGGTGGGAGGATCACTTCAGGTCCAGAGTCTGAAAATAGCCTGGCCAACATGGTGAAAACCCATCTCTACTAAAAATATGAAAATTAGCTGGTAGTGGTGGTGCACATTTGCAATGTCAGCTACTTGGGGGGTGGAAGCACAAGAACCTCTTGAACCCAGGAGGTAGAGGTTGCCATGAGGTAAGATCTCATCACTGCACTCCAGCCTGGTTGACGGAATGACACTGTCTCAAAAAAAAAAAAAAAATCAAGAGTTAGATAAGCAAGGATTTGAACCAGAGCCCTAGCTCATCACCACTTCACTACATCATCACTATCATCACTACTACTCTTAGTTATCATTTGTGATACGACATAGAAACCCTGGTCCATGTGCCTAGGACCTCCTGCTCCCCTTCTCAAGTACTTCAGACTTGTCCTATTTGTATACCTGGAAAGGCTCAAAGCTGGCTATAACCTCAGGAAGAGTGGGTCTTCCGATTCGGGGATCTTTCTTTCCTAGCAGGACTTGGTGTGGTTATAATGGACAAAGGCTTTCTTGGCAACTCCCACTAACTGCATGTCTTTTGAGAAGTCAATTTGACCTCCTGGCCACTCAACTTTCTCAACTATAGAAGAAAGGCTTGAGTCAAAGTCTCAAAAATATTAATAAATGAATAATGAATAACACTTATTCTCCAACATCCAATGATTCTGGAGCCAATATCCAACCTCTAACAGTTTCAGTTTCCATAACCTCTCGGTCATTTGCAGGGCTCTGTGCACATTTATCCATTTCCCCCAGCACAGAAATCCTTATTCAGAGGTTCTGTGATGCTTTATATCAACCAGATAATACAAAGTAGTCAAGTCACTCAACTGCCTCCTTGGGAGAACCATAAATTCATTTCTTACAACCTGCCACAACTGTTGCTAATAATGATAGCTAGCCTTTGTTGTACCGCAGATTCTTCTAATCATCTTACATTTAATTTATAACGAATTTAATCTTCATAACAACCCCATGAAGTAGTGACTAGTATTAATATCCATCAGTCAATAAAGAAGGAATCAGCGTCCTAAATTATTTGAGCTCTTCTCTTCTGAAGTTTCACAGCAGCCTCAGGCATCCGCCAGGGCCTCTGGAATAAGCAAGTGGGAAAGAGAGCCCGCCTAGGTTCACAATGAAGGAGAGGCAGAAAGGCCTTTCCCTAGGTTCCCTGCAAGAAGACACTGCCCAGCTGGTGCTCAGGGCTCATGTGTCATGAGCACTGGCAGCAGTTGTTCATCACTAGCCATGTATAAATCTGGAAACAGGAGAACATTGCCAACCTCTGTCCTGTTGCACTGGTATCTGCTCTCCCTGGTGAGATGCCCTGGAGACTGAAATGTCCCTGTTTGGAAATGTCAGCAAAAGAGACTCCTGCTTCGATTTCCTTGTCCTTCTTTTCTGTTAACACTCTGGAGAGTTGGATGCAGCTGATCTCACCTCACAGGGGCTACCTGGAGTAGTCATTAGGAGAAAGTAGAGGTACTGAAGGTGGAGGAGGTGGCTTTCTAGAAGTTAGCAGAGATGATAAAATGCACCAAACAGGAGCTGCCATCAGATTTGCTCTTTGACCAACTCTGTCCTTTTATAGCTCGGGGGTAAATTACAGGCTTGAGTGATAGAGAGGGGGCCATGGCATATCACTGTATTTAAAGAGCCATGAAGACACTCTCAGCAAGCTTTGCCTAATGAGGATGCAGGATGACCTGCCTTTTATGTTTACTCCTTCGAGATTCAATGCATGTTGCTGCTTTCCTGCCAGTAAAGGCAATGGCTGTGGTTACATTGCTTTTGCAACAAGAAGAGTCAGAAATTTTTCAAAAGTGACACAAATTCACCTTTAATTTTGTTCAAGGAGATTAATGTTTTTCTTTCTTTAAAAAATGTTAAATGTTTGGTTAGTTTGGACGTTTCTTAGTTTTCGCAGTTTCTAACTGGTGCTGAAAGAGTTTACGGATTTGGTCATTCTGCTAAGCAGTGGTAAATATATACCTTGCTTAACAACATAGTGGTTATGCTCCTCAAAAGTAGCATAGGCTGGGTGTGGTGGCTCACGCCTATAATCCCAGCACTTTGGGAGGCTGAGGTGGGCAGATCACTTGAGGCCAGTTGGTTGAGACCAGCCTGGGCAACATGGCGAAAACCCGTCTCTAATAAAAATACAAAAATTAGCTGGGCGTGCTGGTGTATACCTGAAAATCCCAGCTACTCAGGAGGCTGAGGCACAAGAAT
The DNA here is from genome assembly GCF_009761245.1 of Sapajus apella. Taxonomy (NCBI): domain Eukaryota; kingdom Metazoa; phylum Chordata; class Mammalia; order Primates; family Cebidae; genus Sapajus; species Sapajus apella. Next base: position 41,075,190 of record NW_022436943.1, read on the forward strand.
CACTTGAACGTAGGAGGCAGAGGTTGCAGTGAGCTGAGATTGTACTACTGCACTCCAGCCTGAACAACAGAATAAGACCCTGTCTCAGAAAAAGAAAAAGTAGCATAGGTGGCAATCTTTGGTGGAAGTTTTCTTGTTAATTCACACTGCAGTGCTTGAACTTCTTTATCTGATCTTCTTAGAAACTATCAAGAAGCGTATTATCCTAATTTGATCATTTTATGCACATATCAAAACATCACACTATACCCCATAACTATGTGTCAATTAAAAATAAAACAAAAAAAGAAATCCTCAAGACGTGGCAGCGACACCTAGCTCTTTAGCTTTAGTACCTTGTCTCTTGATCTTCCCTACATTCTTCACTAGAAGCTGATATCTATAAACATTTAAATGGAGCAGAGGACGTTTCTATTTAAAGTAATTCTCCAAAATATCTAGTGAAGTATGGACTTCTTACAATGTCAGAAATAGCTTCAAAATTTAGTTGCTTTGTTAGTTTGCATTTAGTTTAATAAATATTTGATGCTCATAGGAATATAATCAAAGATATTTAAGAATTTTCAAATGTAAAAAATATAACATATTATTTTTCCTCCAAAAAATTCAATAAGTATAAGTGAATATTTAGGCAATATCTTCAGATGCTTTTTATTTTAATACAGCATAGTTCACTTTTTAATTTGTCCCAGACTTCTATTTTCTAGATAAGAACCAATCATCAATTGCACAGATCTATTCAATATCTTTTTAAAAAACTGATCTATGCTCTTTATTTTTAAAATTAACTTTGATTTTTATCAAAGTAATGCCCAAAGTTGTTGAAAAATCAAATAGCAGTAGAAGGCTTATAGTAGAAAGCAACAGTTATATTTCCCACTATCAAAAACTTTTGACTCTCTTCATTGTGTCTTTCAGAATATACCTTCATAATTTTATACAGTAATGCATTTATTCTTATACTTTTTATGTATCGGTTTAAATAGCATTGGCTACTTAACACTTTGTTAGATAAAGGTAGGCTTTCCTCCTCACATACACGGACTCACATACTCTCACCCATATGACTATACTTCAAGAGTATTACTATTCACATTTCTGGTTAAATAATACTGTTTGTTTATGTTTTATGACTATGGGAATATTATACTCTGCTGAGCAAAACATCCTTTCTTATAGAAACTTTTGTTTTTCCTAGAGTTTACAGTGTCTTGTTTTTCATTTGATTAATTTTTTATGTCCAATCGTAGACTCCTACACCTTTGGCAGATCTACACTATTCCACCATCATCACTGCTGCCTCCATGCTGGTGCTGACAGTATTCTCCATGTGGTCAAATGCATCCAATAGTTTATCTTTACATTGTCATTCCCAATCCAGCATCCTGAAATGCCATCCATTCCAGGATATCTTTTAACAAAGAAAAAAAATCATTATTCTCTTAAGAGTTGTTACTCTTCTGTAACAAAACTTCACTGCAATGTGCTTGCTGAGTTAGCAATTAAGTTCACTCCATATATAAATAGCTCAAACCTTGCAGGAAGAATTTAAATTTGTGCCTCAGCAAAAACACAGATCATAACATCAGGAACTTTTAGGGGTTGTGTGACTCGTAAATACCTCCAGGTTTAATATCCCAAACCATTCTATAGGCCCACTTTAGATGTGGAGAAGCCCTGGGAAGCTTATTGAGGGCTTGCAATAGATCGTGCGCGCGCACACACACACACACACACACACACACACACGCACACACACAGAATGCACACACATTTGCCCTAGATCCCAATAAATAAATAGATACCTGGGTACACAAGGAAGTTGTTAGTTTCCATTATGTCTGAGAGAAGGAGGTTCTTTTTAAAAGACAAAGCACTTACTGTCTATCCTAGGACTGTCAGTTCTGTCTCCATGGCTTGTAACCTTGCCTCTAGGCGTCTTTCCTAACTGTTGTTCACCTGGAATGTGTCCTTGCCAAATGGGACTACATTTGCTTTCTACACCCATCCTCCTCTGCCAAACAAGGATGCAGCTGCAATGAATAACAGACTGCTTCCAACTTCTGATGTAGTGCAGGCTTCCAGTTGATGAGGGGCTTCAAAATTCAAGTCCCATAAAGAAAAGTGAAAGCCCTACCTGCAAATAAAGACTTCATGTTGCTCAACCATCAGAAACCCTTACCTCTTCTGATTCCTTCTCTGGCTCTTTTCCAGGATTATGGATATGCCTGGAGCCAAGGGCAGATAAACAGTGTGGCAGAGAAATGCACAAATCAGCTCATGACTATCCACAGTGTGTTTAGGAAAATCACCTTGACTGCTGCTTATAAGTAGCACCTTTCTGTTATAATGAATCTTGCCTATTTATTCTAATGAATATTCTTTCCTCTTGCGAAAAGAAATTAGTGACTTTTTATTTGTAGTTATTAAAGCAGGGGATGATGGGCATGGCCCAACAGTGAGGTTAAAAGCAGCATTCAAGTGGACACCAGAGTTGAGACAGAATCTCCTGGCAACCAGGAGCTCAGGAAGAAGCTAGAACGAGAACTTTCACTCTACCAAATGTCCAAAACATAGGTGTGTTTTACAGAATAACCATCATAAAGAGCGTCTTCTCTTTATGTAAAGAGCTTTCCAATCAGACAATGTTTTCTTGAGCATTCAAGTGGACACCAGAGTTGAGACAGAATCTCCTGGCAACCAGGAGCTTTGAAGGAAGAAGCTAGAAAGAGACATTTTCACTCTCCCAAAACAAAACATAGGTGCGTTTTACAGAACAACCATCATAAAGAGCTTCCTTTCTTTATGTAAAGAGCTTTCCAATCAGATAATGTTTTTTCTCTGATATGATTGGATATTTTAGCGTCATGTTCATGTCTCTAATATCACATTTTGGTGCAAGATATCCTTCTTTAAATAATAATTTTAGCTGTCAGTCTTTTGAATGGAGATGATACATTCTTACACCATCACATTAACAATTCAGACTGAGTCAACAACAGCTTGATGGGGCACCTGATTTTGCATAAAGAACACAACACATTGAACTCTCTGTTCCTTGCACAGGCGGAGGAATCTGTTCTTTTGTTTATCAACATTAGGTCATTCTGAGGTGCAGTACCAAGGGCTCCATTTTAGTAGCTCCTGAGACAGCCTGGAAATTAACTGGTCAATTAGACATACAGCCTGGATGTACATCTAATTGACAATGAATACATTTTGATACTATATCTGTTTAGGAGATTATCTACAAATTGCTTTAGGCATTAGATGGCTCCAAATGGTTATATGGACATCTGTTTTTGTTGGCCACAAACATGCTATTCACAATGACAATTTTATCATTAACTGAAATCATGGCTTCATTTACCATATTATTCTGAAAATTTCTAACTTTCTTATAATGAACAGCAGGGGAACGTGTGATATTTCTGTGGTTGAGGATTTCTAAAGAAATGTATTCTTTTATTTGTTAATTCAAAAGAACATATCTGTCCTCGATGTACATATGTACACTTTTCCTAAGTAACTCATTTAATGCTGACCCTGGAGTAGCACAGAGGAATTGCTCTCCTCATCTGCATGCCTAGGCTCTGGCAATACAAAGCTTATTCTAGATATTCTCCTGATGAAGCATCATGCATTTGTTTACTAGTCAAAATAGATCCGAGAGAAAACCATCTGAGAGACCCACATGGAAGACTATGCTATAAATTATCTGATTATTACTCCTCAAAACTGTCAAGGTCATCAAAACCGAGGAAAGTCTGAAAAACTGTCACAGTCTAGAGGAGGCTGTATTGATTTGTTCTGGCATTGCTATGAAGAAATACCTGAGACTGGGTAATTGATAAAGAAAAGACTTTTTGTTGGTTCATGGTTCCACAGGCTGTATAGGAAGAATGGCTGGGGAGGCCTCAAGGAGGTTTCACTAATGATGGAAGGCAAAGCCAGAGCAGGCATCTTCTCTTGGCAGAAGCAGGAGGAAGAGAGACAGGAGGTGTTACACACTTTTAAACAAGCAGATCTCATGAGAACTCTAACATGGGAACAGCATTAGGGGGATGGTGCTAAACCATTAGGAACCACCCCTATGATCCAATCACCTTCTACCAGGCTTCATCTCCAGCATTGGGGATTACATTGCAGCAAGAGATTTGGGTGGGAACACAAATCCAAACCATATCAGAGGCTAAGGAGATATGATAGTTCAATGAAATGTGGTATTCTTGATGGGATCCTGGACATTGAAAGAGGCGTTAGGCAAAAACTAAATAAATTATGGAAATTTAGTGAGTAATAATATAGCAATATTTCACTAATTGTGATAAGTGTATCATACTAATGTAAAATGTTAACAGTAGGGGAAACTGGGTTCAGAGTATATGGGAAATCTGTACTCTCTGCTCTGTATACCCTTTGCAACTTTTCTTTAAATCTAAAACTATGCTTTTTAAAAATCTTGTTTTAAAAACATATTTTTCAAAAAGATCACATTGAGAAAGATTTGACAATTTGCTTCTGATGGGGACATTGGACTCCAGGTGAAAATTGTTGAATCCAGGTGAAAACTGTTGGACTCCAGTTGAAAATTATTTGTTAGTCTTTAATTTTTGTGCAACAGCTAAGAGTACAGACCTGGTCTTAAATCACTGTGGACAGGTTAGTTAATTTCTTTGAAGCTCTGCCTCCTTATCTATAAAATGGGAGTAATGATGTCTATCTCATAGCTACCTCCAGAGAATCTTATGAAATAAAGTTCAAAAATGCTGCCATAGTGCCTGCAAATAGGAAGTGTTCACAGACACAGTAGCTGTTATTATAAGTAATAATAAAAGAAACTTGGATTTTCCTGTTGTGAAGCTCCCAGCTCCCAGTAGAAGATCTTAAAGAACAGAATTTTGTTTTCTTGCCCACAGAGGTTCAGGATTACAAGAAGCTGAGGCATGAAGATTTAAGGCATGTTCTATGTTAACAAGGCTAGCAGAAGAGATCTCAGTAAAGGGCAGAAAGTTGTTGAGTGCAGAAGCCTCTGCTAAATTGAAATGGGAGAAATGACTTAGAGCTGCATTTAGATTAGTCACAGATTATTACTTGACTTAAATTCATGGGCACATTTCAGTGGCAGATTAGGGTGGTGGGAGCAGAAGGCAGAGAGAAGTGGCTAAATAAAGCTGCCCTTGCCTGTTCTTCATCAGGCATGTCCTTCCCTGAAATGGTCTACTAATCATGGCATGGCCATCTACATGCTTGTAACTATGATGGGTCATTGATTTTCACATTCAGTTTGATGCTTGCCTTGTGGTTTGTGATTTGAAAATCTATTCTACTCAGAAGGAAGCTGCAAATGACCGTCAAACATAACAAATCTTGAACTTTAACTACCCAGAAAACAACAGCCTCTTAAATTGATGACCTGATAGCCAAGGGCATTTTGTCTTCTGTTTCCAGAGCTCTGAGAAATATCAACTGTATTAAAGGAAGAGCAGACGTGTCTTCCATTTTTCTAACCAACTGACAAATGTAAGTTCTTCCTGAAAACCTTGTGTCTACCTCCTCTAAAATTCTTAGGAGGACAAAATTACTTTAACATACTCATGGCAAGGTGATTACTTGTTTAGATTAGAACATTATATTTGATGATTGGCTTATTGCACATCCAAATGGTTGGTTTTATCAAGAGCCACATGAAAATCAGTTCCTGGAAGCATTATTTCAAAGAACAGGTCAAAGCCAATGTGCATGTAACAATCTACTTCCCACTTTTCCATTGTTAACTGGTAGAGTGGCTTGGTAATTGGCCACTTCAAGACAACGGTGTCACCAGGGTTCACAAAACCTAGTCAGAAATAGCATTACTATGATTAATCTTCAGTTCAAGTTCATTCTAGTAAAAGCATCACAGGAATATAAGTGACCCTTACAAATAGGCTAGGAAGGAAACCAGAATATTTCCTAGCTAATGAAAATTGTTTTAAAATCTACCAAAAAATGCTCCAAAGCAACACTCTTCCTTTATAGTAAATTAGAGGGCAGGTGATTCTATAAGAATATGAGCACCGTAGTGATACAAGATGGTGTCAAGTTCTTAATTAGAGTGAGCTACAGGGCTTACAGATGATAACCCATTTTAACAAGCACCTATCAAAGCAGAACTTACCATCTCATAAAAAGATTCCCAAGCTCCAACCCATGTCCAATTATTTTAGGTCATCGTCCATTCATGAAAATTTCAGCACAGGGAAAGAGCCTATGACACTCATTGGGTGTATGTGTGTGTGTGTGTATTTAAATTATACTTTAAGCTTTGGGATACATGTGCAAAAAGTGCAGGTTTGTTACATAGGTATACACATGCCATGGTGGTGTGCTGTACCCATCAACCTGTCATCTACATTAGGTATTTCTCATAATACTATTTCTCCCCTAGCTCCCCACCCCATGACAGGCTCTGTTATGTGATATCCTCCTCCCTGTGTCCATATGTTCTCATTGTTCAGCTCCCACTTATAAGTGTGAACATGCAGTATTTGGTTCCCTGTTCTATATTAGTGTGCTGAGAATGATGGTTTCCAGCTTCATTCATGTCCCTGCAAAGGACATGAACTCATCCTTTTATATGGCTGCATAGTACTCCATGGTGTATATGTGCCACATTTTCTTTATCCAGTCTATCATTGATGAGCATTTGGGTTGGTTCCAAGTCTTTGCTATTGTGAATAATGCTGCAATAAACATGTGTGTGCATGTGTCTTTATAGTAGAATGATTTATAACCCTTTGGGTGTATACCCAGTAATGAGATTCCTGGGTCAAATGGTATTTCTGGTTCTAGATCTTTGAGGAATTGCCATATTATCTTCCACAATGGTTGAACTAATTTACACTCCCATTAACATTGTAAAAGTGTTCCTATTTCTCCATATCCTCTCCAGCATCTGTTGTTTCCTGACTTTTTGATGATTACCATCCTAACTGGTGTGAGATGGTATCTCATTGCGGTTTTGATTTGCATTCTCTAATTTCCAGTGATGATGAGCTTTTTTTCATATGTTTGTTGGCTGCATAAATGTCTTCTTTTGAGAGGTGTCTGTTTTAATCCTTTGCCCACTTTTTGATGGGATTGTTTGTTTTTTTCTTGCAAATGTGTTTAAGTTCCTTGTAGATTCTGGATATTAGCCCTTTGTCAGATGGATAGATTGCAAAAATGTTCTCTCATTCTATAGGTTGCTTGTTCACTCTGATGATGGTTTCTTTTGCTGTGCAAAAAAGCTCTTTAGCTTAATGGGATCCCATTTGTCAATTTTGGCTTTTGTTGCCATTGCTTTTGGTGTTTTAGTCATGAAGTCTTTGCCCATTCCTATGTCCTGAGTGGTATTGTCTAGGTTTTCTTCTATGGCTTTTATGGTTTTAGGTCTAATGTTTAAGTCTTTAATCCATCTTGAGTTAATTTTTGTGTAAGGTGTAAGGAAGAGGTCCAGTTTCAGTTTTCTGCATATGGCTAGCCAGTTTTCCCAGCATCATTTATCAAATAGGAAATCCTTTCCCCATTGCTTTTTTTGTTAGGTTTATCAAAGATCAGATGGCTATAGATGTATGGCATTATAACTCTGTCGTCTCAGCCTAAAATCTCCTTAAGTTGATAAGCAATTTCAGCCAACTCTCAGGATACAAAATCAATGTGCAAACTTCACAAGCATTCCTATACATCAATAACAGAGTCAAATCATGAGTGAACTTTCATTCACAATTACTACAAAGAGAATAAAATACCTAGGAATATAACTTACAAAGGATGTGAAGGACCTCTTTAAGGAGAACTATAAACCATTGCTCAAAGAAATAAGAAGGGACACAAACAAACAAACATTCCATGCTCATGGATAGGAAGAATCAATATCATGAAAATGGCCATACCGCCCAAAGTAATTTATAGATTCAGGGCTATCCCCATCAAGCTACCTTTGACTTTCTTAACAGAATTAGAAAAAACTACTTTAAATTTCATATAGAACCAAAAAAGAACCCATATAGCCAAGACAATTCTAAGCAAAAAGAACAAAGCTGGAGGCATCACACTACCTGACTTCAAACTGTAATACAAGGCTACAGTAACCAAAACAGCATGGTACTGGTACCAAAACAGATATATAGACCAATGGAACAGAAAAGAGGGCTCACTGGGTGTTTTATCATAGACTACAAAATGAAAAGAAGAGTTGATTTGAACAAGGAAGATTTTCAAACATATTTCAGAAACATAGGTATTACATGAAGAGAAATATACCTTGTGAAGTTGCTGCTTAGAAGGGGATGACCATCTCTTTCCCCTGAACTCTTTCTAGGTCACCTTCTCTCCTTGCTTTGAGAAAGGAATTAGATGGGGAAACAGAATAATAACTGCTAAGTTGTTCTCAATAAGTAATAGCCTTCCAGTTCCTTACAGCCTGGATACTATGGCAATATTCTCTACCTCTCTGTAGCTCAGTTTGTTCATCCTTAAAATGGGCAGCATAAGTAGTATGTAACCTAACTCTTGAATTATAACTACCCAGAAAACAACAGCCTCTTAGACTAATGACCTGATGGTCAAAGGCTATGGGTTTTAGTGTGGATTACGTGAGTTAATATATGCAAAGTCATTCAATGAGCACTTGCTATCATTGCTATTATAATTGTTGCTGAAGCTGGAGAAGAGGTGATGATGACAAAAAGAGAAAGCATTCTTTAGGTAGTAAGATATTGGGGATGATGGAGAGTTTCCTCCAAAATATCAGCTTCACTGAATAGCAACAGTAGACACTCCAGGATTAGGCCTGGCAGTACACATTCCCTAGTCTTCTAAAACCAATAATTGATTCAATGATAGATACTTAACCTAAGTTACTCCCATGAAGTGCCAATTTCAAAGGGCAGGAGCTTCACCTGCTTTGCGGTCTGCTCAGTTTCCTGCCACTTGTTTGAAGAATATTAAATGGATTTGGGACATAAGAAAAAAATTCCCTTTTCACTAGGCTTGCTCAACTGATAGAATAAAAGCCTTGAGCTACTGACAGCCATTTGTTTTACTCTCATGAAAGGAGAACCTGTTGAGAATGAAGCCAAACCGGAGGACAAAAGAGCCAAGAGAAAAAAGATAGGTTCCTGAAGACATTTGAGCACCTGGTTACAGCTGTGCCTGAAGGAAACATACTCTTGGACTTACTAGGTAAAGGGAGAAATAAAATCAATCTCTTCCTCTCTATGTGATTGCTTTTATTGTTATTATAGTTCTTTTTTCAATCCATTTGAGTAGGGTTTCTGTAACTTGTGACTCACAGAGTCTTGATTTTACTGTCCCTGTACTTGGGTTTAGTCAAACAAATATAGTTTAGATTAAATTGAGAAGCAGAGGACACAATCCCAAGAGAGATGCAGATAGGATAGGATGTAGAAGGGACAAACGAGATTTCCAGAGCCCTGCTTTAGATGGAGTCAAGAGACTCCACCTTTTCCTGTCCTAATAGAAACCTCAGACAGGGGCAGAGACTCACTCCCTATTGTTTCTACCACAGTTCTTGTGGCCAAGATGCTTTCTAGATAATCCGATCCTACTCTGATTATAGAGGATTGGAGAAAGAAGACCCAGAGTTCCCAGGTTTACCTGATCTGACAGTGTTTACACCTTAAAATTTTCATTTCATTCCCTGAAAAGTTGATATATTGAAAACACAGGTTTGTTTCATAGTTACACCCTTGGGAAAGCTTTTAATTGTATTTGTTTATTTTTTAACTTAGGTTCTTCTTTTGAACTACCCTCAGCCACTTCTACTTTAGTGGGAGGAAAACCTCTCAGTCCAAATCACTGAAGGTAAGGACAACATCTTGTTTGCATTTTAATTCCTGTTCAGCAGAGTACCAGGAAGCATGCAAGAGCCTCCTTTAATCAATTCCTGCTGTGGCCAAGCCAGACATATTTCATCTTCAGATTGGACCCTCAGGGCTGAATTTGCAAAGAATGCAGCCTAAGCCATTAAGCCAATAAATGAACCTATATTCAAAAAAGACTGTTTAAGTAGTTAGTTCAGTTACTCATAGGGGATTTAAAGATATAAAATCACTGGTTTAGGAGTGGAGGGCTGCAAATCAGAGCTTATCTCCCACTTGGCTGAGCTGTCATGGAGGAGCTGGCAGCCGCTCAGAGCAGTCATCCTGACCAGTCGCTGTCACCATTTGCAAGTAGAGGCACACACAAAAAGATGCCCATATGGCACCTGCCTCAACAACAACTGTATCTAAGTAGACACTGAAATTGTATGTCCTTTAGCTGTCATGAAGTTGAATTTCAACAGAAAGTGAGTGGTAGCTAAACAGTTTCTGCCAGAAAGATGAAAATTGAAAGGCTTAATTTCATCCCTATCTTGTATAAACAGTACAAATGTCTTCTCTTTATCATGGTCAGATCTTTCCAACTTTACATTAATTACGATCCAATTAACAAATTGAACATGATAGCCTATCTTCTGTCTTGCAGTGGGTAAGAAAAATCAGGATTTCTTCACTTGGCTTTCTCTTGGCTCACATTCTACATCTGTCTCCAAAGATCTTGGGTAAATTTAAGCTTTTATTCAAAGATTTACTCCCATACGAAAGTCATGTTTAATGTGCATGTTTCTCACACGGAAGTAATCCACATTAATGCATATTTCTCTTTAGTACTTTACAAAATGTGTTCCATAGAAAACTAGTCTTACAAGTCCCCTTAGGAAAAAAACGGTGCTCCTTGGTCAAACAAGTTTGGGAAAGGTCAGATGTGACATTCTTCCCTCTGAGAGTCACAATGCATGGCATAGCATGCAAAAGGCTCTGAGAAGTTATGTAGAAAACGAAATATTTTCTTCTGGGGTTTTTATAATTTGGGGTTTTACATGTAAATCTTTAATCTATCTTGAGTTAATTTTTGTATGAGGTGTAAAGAAGGGGTCCAGTTTCAATTTTCTGCATCTGCCTAATCAGTTCTCCCAGTACCATTTATTAAATAGGGAATCCTTTTCCCCTTGCTTGTTTTTGTCAGGTTTGTTTAAGATCAGATGGTTGTGGATGTGCGGTCTTATTTCTGAGTTCTCTATGCAACAAACTTGCACATCCTGCACATGTACCCCAGAACTTAAAATAAAAATTAAAAAAAAAAATTTACATTTCACTAATTACAGATATAAATAAATAAATAAATTGTGGTATAGATACCATGGAATAGCACTCAGGCATAAAAAAGAAATGAAATAATTGCATTTGTAGGAACCTGGATGGAATTGCAGACCATTATTCCAAGTGAAGTAACTCAGGAATGGAAACCAAACATCGTACGCATGCTGTCACTCATAAGTGGAAGCTAAGCTATGAGAATGCAAAGGCGTAAGAATAATACAAAGGACTTTGGGAACTCAGGGGAATGGGTAGAAGTGGGGTGAGGGATTAAAGACTACAAATTGAGTACAATATATACTGCTTGGGTGATAGGTGCACCAAATTCTCATGTTACCACTAAAGAACTTATCATGCAACAAAACACCACTTGTTCCCCCATAAACCTATGGAAAAAAACATTTTTTTAAGTGAAAACAAAACAAAACAAAAAAAACCTGTTTAACTGTCTTTCATTCAGTAGTTAAGGAATCAATTTGTCTATAGAAACCATTCTTCATAGACCTCTGTTAACAGTCTACAAAGCCAGCAGTCTGGGGAACTAAGTACGGCTCTAGCTTCAGAGACCAACGTTAGACCTTTCTTTTGGTCCAGAGCTGAGGAAAGACAATTTTTAATATGTATTAATGGTGTGTCTGTGTTTATGCCTCAGATTCCATTTGTTTAATTAATTCCCTTGGCTTTATTCAGAAGTGTTTCAGGATGTGAAAATGACTGGTCATGGTTTTCTAGTCTAAAGTCCAGGATTTTGCTAAGATATTTTTAAAAGCATACCTTGATTAGACAATATTTTAATAGTGAAATGCAAATAGTAATAGACTTTATGAAAGTTCATATCATTGATTTTATATGTCACCTAGGCAGGATTTGGGGTGGGCTTCCTGGAAGCCTAAGTCTAAGTCTAACTTAGGTGCTCCCTACCTCCCAGCCAAACTAGCACCTCCTCCACCCCCCATTTGCTATCCTCCCTAGTCTGTGATCCTGGCTTTGCCAGAGAATCAAGGAGGCAACAGGCCAAAGGTGGGAAGGCAGGAAAAGGAAGGCACTGAAGGACAAGCGGAAACAACTTGGGAGATATGGAATTAAAGCTCCTACGCTGCTCTCCACGCACTTCCCAGTCTCCAGTACCTCACCCAGGAGAGTCATCAAATCAGGTAATTAAATTAATTAATTAGAGGTGCCAAGCAATACCTCAGAGGGGAAGATACCACATTTGGATTCTTAAGATATTTTTGATGCTAAAAACTTAAAATGTTTTCTATGTCTTTTATACATAGATATACATATGTAAAATTACTTATGTTCTAAAAAGATGCCTGTGCCGTTGAATGAGGATGTTAGCACCCTTATTTGACCAATGAGATCACAAAGCTTATACAATAAGCCAATTGCCTCAGGTTACAAAGAGAGTCACCAGGAAGTGTGGGCCTCCCAATTATTTCTCCTTACCCAATATATTGAATTCTGTTGTCACGTGAGAACTAAAGATGTACACTTAGCTGTGATCACATTCTAATTTGCTAGTACATGAAATATCGTTAGATGTGTATCTTCTTTAACCATATTCTCCTTTTCTCTTGCTCCTCACCCTCGTCTCAAACTGTCAAGTCATTGTGTATTTCTGAAATAATTAATGTCTATAGAGCACCTGAAATGCCTAAGAGCATTTTATATAACAGCATATATATATATATATATATATATATATATATATATATATATATATAACAGAAATTCAATCTACTTGTTTTGTCTACAAATGTCAAACAACCAAACACCTGGTTTGATTGATTTTCTAAATTATGCTGATTGAGCGGACTGGTGGTTTTCATGTTACAAACAGACAATTTAATCCTTCCCTTTACTAAATGTAGCTTTGTGTTCAGTATGAAACCCTATTATCACTGATTACTAAGATGTCCACATTATGAAATATTCTTCAGTTGGAAATAAGTCACTCCATTGTATTAAGTGGCATCTATGTGTTCATTAGGCAATTTTTTTCTGTTTTTTTTTTTTTTTTTTAGATACTCTACACAGCATTGTGAAAAGGAGGAGCAAAGTCAGACATGGCCTGAACCTTAGGAATTCTAGAAAGGATGATCCTTGTTTGCAACTATCATGAACAGCAGAAGTAAGGACAATGAAGGGGGCTTCATGGAGATGTGGCATTTGACTTGAGCTTAGAAATACAGAAAGGGGCCAGGCACAGTGGCTCATGCCTGTAATCCCAGCACTTTGGGAGGCCAAGGCAGGATCACTTGAGGTTGAGTTCAAGACCAGCCTGGCCAACTTGATGAAACCGTGTCTCTACTAAAAATACAAAAACCAGCCAAGAGTGATGGTGGGTTACTATAATCTCAGCTATTTGGAGCTGAGGCAGGAGAAGCACTTGAACCCAAGAGGCAGAGGTTGCAGTGAGCTGAGATCACACCACTGCATTCCAGCCTGGGTGACAGTGCGAGACTCCATCTCAAAAAAAAAAAAAAGAAAGAAAGAAAATAAATATCAAAAAGATCTGAACACATCAAAAGGAGGGAAACAGTATAAGCAAAATTACAGAGGTGGCAACGTCATTGTCTGCTTGGGTATGGTCAGGGTGTGATAGCTGAGGGTGGGCACTTTGTTTGGAAAGTTAGGTTGTGGCCAGCTTGCAGTGGCCTTAGATGTTTGGCTACAAAGGCTGAACCTCACTAGGTGTGCACAGAGGGTTTGTTATCTCAGAGCCCTCTCAGAGGTATAGAGCAGACTGGCCAAGAGCAGGGGCTCAAACCCTAATCCCCTTGCTTCCTGGGAAGATTATTTGATCCCTCCCAAGCTTAAGTTGCCTCATCTGAAAAATGAAGAAAACAATAGCTTCTTCCTCCTGGGTCTGATGCAAGTTAGGTGAGTTTATTCATTTATGCACAAGTATGTATTGAGCACCTATTATTATTTTTTTTATTGCATTTTAGGTTTTGTGAAGAATATGCAAGATTGTTGCATAGGTATACACATGCCAGTGTGATTTGCTGCCTTCCTCCCCCTCACCTATATCTGGCATTTCTCCCCATGCCATCCCCCCGCCAACTCCCCACCCTCTGCTGTGCCTCCCCTATTTCCCTCCAACAGACCCCAGTGTCTAGTGCTCCCCTCCCTGTGTCCATGTGTTCTTATTGTTCAACACCCACCTATGAGTGAGAACATGCGGTGTTTGATTTTCTGCTCCTGTGTCAGTTTGCTGAGAATGATGTCTTCCAGGTTCATCCATGTCCCTACAAAGGACACGAACTCATCGTTTTTGATGGCTGCGTAATATTCCATGGAGCACCTATTATTTTTCAGGCACCCCTCCAAGTATTGATAATATATCTGTGATGAGAAAAGGCAGACTTCTTAGGGAAGTTATATTCTAATGGAGGAGACAGATGGGACACTAGATAAATTAAGCTTCATGATCATGATCAGTGCTATGAAGAAAAAATAAATCAGGAAAGGAAGACTGAAAACCGATAAATAGATTGGCCAGAGAAGACCTCACTGAGAAACTCACTTGTGAGTAAAGAGTTTTGGGTGGGTAACCTTAGATATCAGTTGCCAAAACATTCCAGGCAAAGGAAGAAACACATGCAAAGGTCCTGGGGCAGGAGTGTGGCTGGAGCAGAGTAAGAGATGAGTTCATATAGGTTACAGTGGGGTTGGAGTCAGGGCTGGTGAGAGATGAAGACCATGTAGATCATCCTTTGACATTCAGATAAGGACTCGCCTGTTATCTTTAGTGACACAAGCAGCTAGTGAAGAGTTTCAGGAAAGGGGTGACATGATTTATACTTTAACAGAATCCTTCAAGCTGCTCAGTAATGCATATAACGTGCTTAGCATAAGCTAGGGGTATGGTATGGCCTCAATAAATGTTAACTATTATTCTTGTTATTTAACTTGGTGTTGGCATGACAGGGTCTGGGGGATACCAAGATGTCTAATACTATCTAGGGTCCACAGGATACCGGAGTCTGTTCAAACCCTCATCCCAGTCCTGTTTTAGGAGTAAGACTTGCGTGACTGTGACAAATGCAATACTCATTTCCATGAAAGGATCAGACAGATCTGGCTGTTGGCTGCGCCTTTCTTGTGAGAATATGCCCTGGATTTGCGAGGTGAGGTGATTGCACGTGCATATCCAGGCTATTGTCAAGCTGTCCTGTGCAGACATGGTTAAAGTGTGGAGGCAGGAATTGGCCAGGAGAACAGTTTTCTGGAAGTGCCAGAAACTCTTGGATGCTGTACTGGGTTATTTTCAAGCCAGCTGATGATATCCTGTCATTGCAAACAGTCCCACAGAGCTGAAAGCCCCAGAGTTACCTGGTGGTTGGAAAGTAGAAGTTTCTAGTGTATGTTAAGGGCCTATTTGTTCCTCTCTTACTCTCAGGAACTATCATATGATGAGTGTAAAATCATAGTAACTATAATGTAGGTAAGGGTACACTCCATCTTCTGAGGGTCACTTTCAAACACAGCCAGTTAAGCATAAAATGATAAAACTTTTATGAAAGGTAATTTGGGTAATAGTTGTCAAAATTCTTCATAAAATCCATAGTCATTTACCTAGTAATTCCACATATGGACAAAAATACAGTTGTGAAGTGATTGATGCATGTAAAAAAGTAACTCAAAATATCCACTGTGGTTATCAACCATTAAAACACAGGGGAGGCTGGATTTTGTATCTTTCTTTTCATTTTTTTTTTAATTAAGACAGAGTTACACTCTTGTTGCCCAGGCTGGAGTGCAGTGGTGCAATCTCAGCTCACTGAACCTCCATCTCCTGGGTTCAAATGATCACCTGCCTCAGCCTTCCAGGTCTCTGGGATTATTGGCACCCACCACCAGGCCCAGCTAATTTTTTGTGTGTTTTTAGTAGAGACAGAGTTTCACTATGTTGGCTAGGCTGGTTTGGAACTCCGGGCCTCAAGCAATCCACTCGTCTTGGCCTCCCAAAGTGCTAGGATTACAGGCCTCACACCTAGCCAATTGTATGTTTCTCAAGGTCACGTCAATAATTACCCATCACAATTGTAGGATTTAGTGTCGTCAGGTAGCCAATAAGTAGCATGGGCAGGAGGAGGCAGAAGTTCTCTATGGTGGGCTCATCAAGAAGATATCATTGGCAGGAACACTCTGAACAGTCTTTGAGTCACAGCAGGCTGATGTAGCAGTTACCAGGTAAAGCTGATTTTAGGGTTATAGAAGTTGGGCTTACGGAAAAATTTTTGGAGCTGGTGCCATGTGCCCAACTGCTTTTCCCCCAGCCCTTCAAGTCTGATTTAGTTAGATATGACAAAGTGACTCAGTTTGTATAATCAGCTTTATAACCACAATAGGTATTAACAGATATGAATAGGAGCTGTTGGAAAGTATCTCACAATTAATTAGTTGAGGTGATGTGGCTAAAGTTATTCAAGCATCCTGGTTGAAGAGCTTCTCAAAACACTTATTATGTACCAAGAAAATTCAAGAGTGAGACATTGCAGTCAAAAGAACACTCCAGATTTATTTGACTATGGAGGTTATTTGTTTTACACCTCTTAACATTCTGCAAGCCAAATGTCTTGAAGAATACAACGTTGGAAACTTCTAGATTGGCCAGAATATTGGGCTTTGCCAAAGTAGGAAAAAAAACTTCTCCAGAGCAGACTTTGTTACCATCACTTCAGGATGTGAGTTCTAGTTGGTGCCCTTCTCATCAGTTCCAGTCACAGAACACCCATCAGTCAAGGAACCCAAACTTACAACAACAAAACACACACACACACACACACACACACACACACACACACACACACACACACACACACACACACACACACACTGGTATAAGGAGCCAACAGATGTAAAGAGCCATCTCACTCAAGATCTTAAGCTCTTTTGATAAACAATGCATAGGCAGTTGCCAGAAAATTTACATGTTTAGATGACAAGACTTCAGTGCTAGCTGTCAGTCAAGAGAAGCCTGGAAAATTCTCAAGAGGGTTTAAAAAAAAATACCCAGACAGATGTGCATCTGGAAGGCAATCCCACATTCCTTTCTCAGCTTGAATTTTGTCTTCAGGCAAAAGACCACATACCTAAGAGGATGGCAGGAGTCACCTTGTGTTGTCAACAGTAAATATGTCAATCACACTCAGAGAAGGCCTGACAGACTGTGATTCACATTTGCATCAAATACGCGACAGCTGCCTACAGCTGTCTTTGGATTGGGTGGCAATCTCAGGACCCAAAGAGGAGTCTCTCCCGATCACAGAGTCACTCCTTCACCGACGTCTTAAAGATGGTGTGTTCAGCATGGGGACCTTGGGCCTGGTTGTCTGTTCCCACATCACAGCATCACACTGTGGGACAGGGTACCCCAACATGATAATACAAAATAAAAATAACATAAGCCAGCCCAATCAGCCCCTTCTTCAACTTTAAGTGAGCAAAGCTGAGCAGAGCAGCTCTGCCTGCTGGCGTGCTGTCAGATCTCTGCAGACTGAATACCCATGTGCCTTACTGCCTAGCCAAGGCCAGTTGAGAGGATTTGAATTTACAGCTAGAGTGGCAGCAGTCTTTTAAGTACAATGCAAGCTTATATAAGAAAGGGTAAGCCTAGGAACACTGCCAGCCCTTTCAGAGGGTTAGAAAGACATGTTCTGGAAGCCAAATGCTTGGATTCGAATCTTTGCTGCATCACCCATGACCATTGTCCTCTTACGTGTGTTTAATTTACCTCTTTGTGTCTCAGTTGCCTCATCTGAAAGTAAAAATAATAAAGATCTCTAACCCTCATTCCAATCACTGAGAATATTAAATTAGATTATTATATAAGTGGATAAATCTATTTTGGGAAAGTACCAGGTACATAATACTTGCTCAATACATTATTAGGTTTTATTATAATTCAAGTGCTTTCTTTTATTAATACTAGGCTTAGATCAATATGGAGTATATGTTTCTCTTATTTGAAATTATGTAAAGTCAAAACACTGAGTACTTTCTCCAAAGCTGAGAAATTCTATTTTTTTGAGCAAGAGTCAAATGGAGGATGCTTGCATTTTTACTTTCAAATATTTTCTCTACCTCTGTTTCTTCCTCTTACCTCACAGGTGAACTCTTTAAAAAATATATGGTTCTTTGTGGACAAAACAACTATACTCATATATCCCTTTTTGTGTCCAAAATGTGTTTTCTAAACCGTACAGAATGGATAAGAAAGGATTATAAGTATGGAGGGTTTTATGCTCTTGCTGCTTCTGGCCTGCCTGGGTCCTTTGATTTCTGCCAGCCTTTTTCAGGGAGTCACTGTAAGGCTGTCATGGGCATCGCAGATAAAGTGTGTGCTTTGGTTTGGTAAGGGTTTACTTGGGAAACTAAATCTAGGAAGTTAGTTTATTCTATCCCGAAGAATAACCCCACCCTGTTAAGACAAAGGAGTACAGCAACAGAAGTCAGCCAAGGACTTGGTTGCCAGGGCATGGTTTAGCTGTGAAACCAGTGACACGTGTCTTGTCCTTGGAGGACAAATGACCATGGAAGAGACAACCTTTGTGCCAAGGAGGACCTCAGAGAAGGCTGGAAAATAAGCTGTGTCATAGGGATCAAGCCTAGAATCACAAAGCAGACCAGAAGGAAATGAGGAGGCAAATGGAATCAAAGGCAGCAAAGCAAAGCTAAACCAAGAAGGCAACACACAGGGCATGCACGGGCTGGAGAGGGACGAGGGAAAGCCCGATCACAGGAGGGGTAAGAAAGCACACAGGTAAAAGGAAAGTGAATGTCTGAAGACAGGCAATTAGGAGAGCAAAATTTGCATACTGGATAAACCCAGAGGGAGATAAGAAGTATCCTAGAACATATTTGTGGAGAAAAAAGAAAGGAAACTCAAGGTCAAGAAGTCATAGGAACAAGGCTGACTTGTTGAGACCCTGACTTGTTGAGGAGTGATTGGCAGCCTGCTGGTAACTGGTCATAATGGTTAATTTAACTATTTAGCAATCTGGGTAACATTTAATTTATAGGAGGAAATACATTATTTATAAATATATATATGTATGTATTTTTATTTTGAGCTTTTTCAGTCTCTTGTGGAAAATTCCAGTTCAAGGAACTGAGATAGGGCAAATGAGCATGGGCCCTTCCTACATGGAGCTTGAAAGGCCATCAGCCACATGAGGCCTCCTGGACTCTCTCTGCACCTCTGCCTCCCTAGCAGGAAGAAGCAGAGACTGAACATGGACTCAGAAGCAGATGGATAGACCTTCTTGTCTAGTATTCTTTGGGTTTCCCAGGAAGATCAGCTGTTTCATCTGCATTTTAGGAAACTGAGGCTGGTAGAGATTAAAGAGTCTCAGGATATAGAAGATTCAGAGAAAACCAAACTAGAATTCAGAGCTCAATCCTTTTGTAAGAAGCCAATATTCAAACGAGTACAAAATATAACAGCCAATTTTACACACACTTTGGGATTGGGAAAGGAAGAGAATACCACTGAATACCAAGTCTGAATAAGGCTCTAATAATGCTTTTGGCATCTTCTCTGCTCCACTGGAGAGCCATTATATAATGGGAAACTTTATGCAAGCATAATTTGATACTAATAACAATAGCTACCATTTACTGAGAACTTTCTTTAGGTCAGGCATTGTTCTAAGCACTTGATATAAATTAATTCACTTGACACTCACAACAATGCTGTGAAGTAGGTGCTATTATTGTCTTCATTTTATAGGTGAAGATACTGAGGCACAGAGAGGTTATATAACATGCCTAAGGTCACACAGCAGTAAAGGTCAGGGCCAGACCTGGTACTCAAGACAGTCTGACTACAGAGTTTGTGATCTTAACCATTACATTCTCCTGTGAGTTATATAAATAACATTGCATCTTTGGGCAAGATCTGAAAACTATACTAAATCTATTCCTTTCACATTCATAACCCAAGCCACTATTAGAAATTTTTGCATTCAGAGATTCATGTGCCATGTGACCAGGACTCATCCAAGCCTCAAAAAAGACCTTGAGCCACAAAATTAGAGCCCTCATTCTATTTGTCTCTGTGTTCTTATGGTCTAACCAAATACCTGGCATAAAACACATGCCCATTATGCATTTGGTAAATGGATGAAACAGGTACTGGCCAGCTTGCACCATCAACAACACTCATCCATAAAGGAAGAACCCTGATTCTGCACACAGCATAGTGAGTCATAAGAATTGTAATGAGTTGTCCAAACATCTGTCTCTCCCGCTAGGTTCACAGGCTCTATGAGCACAGGGACTGTGTTTTATTTTTCTGTATATTCCAAATGAAAGGCAAAGTGCTTGAGGCATAGCTGTACTCAGTAGTTTTTTGGTAAATAGGTAAATTTAGTTTATAGAACCTCATGCCTATGTGCAAAGAAAGCTGAATTCAATGCCACCAGTTATCAGATGAGTGTTGCTTGGATTGCCAGGACTCTACTGTGGTCTCATTCTGACTGTAGGAAGGGATTTATTGAGTTAAGCCAACCAATGCCCATTGAAATGACAAAAGGTATCATCTTCCAAGCACTGAGCAATGCATGGGCCATAGGAGGAGGGAGTGACAAATCTGCTGAAGTGGGGATGAAGCCCTGGGAAAAGAGGAAGGTTTAGATACCAATGAAATGATCAAGTGCTAGTCACAGGCACATCTCTGCCCTAGGCAAAGGTATGCAACTCAGAATGCTCCCTGGATGTGCTGAGAAACAGCAAAAACCAAAGTTGGAAAGAAATAGTGCATCCATCTATGGAAGGCCATTAAACAAGGCAGATGTGGTAGGTGATCAGGAGCCCTGGTTAAGAGGGGGAACGATGAAGGGAACCAGCAGAATTTCAAGAACAGGACACAGGTTCTTATTGAACAAGAAGGGATTAAAGTAGGGACCCTTGTGTATAAAGGTCTGGAATAGGACACAATCCTTTTTACTGGTGGAGTGTCTGGCAGTATTGCTAAATAAAAGAAAGACAATTCTGAACAAAGAAGGGATTTCTAGTGCCACAAGTCATACCGTCCTACTAGTAGTGTCAGCCCTTACAACATAAGATCTCAAAAATAGCTTTGCCAATTTTTCATAAAAGACAACAGGGCTCCCTGAACCACCAATGATTCTCATGGTTCTTGTTCCTGGGGGAATTCTAGTTCAGCCTCTTCTCATAAGTCCCACAGCTATGAAATTAGATATAGATTATCCCAAATGTTATAGATTATCCTAAAAGTATTGGTGTTCTGAGAAAAGTGGTACAGTGGTCAAATAAGATTGGGAATCAGAGTCTCCCTGAAAAGTACTCTGGATAGGGAATCAGGAAATCAGAGCTCTAGTCCTGACATAGTTTGCTTGTGTCCCCACCCAAATCTCATCTCAAATTGTAATCTTCATCATCCCCACCTGTCAAGGGCAGGATCTGGTGGGAGGTGATTGGATCATGGGTGCAGTTTTTCCCATACTGTTCTAGATAGTAAGTTCTCATGAGATCTGATGGTTTTATAAGGGGCTCATCCCCCTTTGCTCGTTCACTCTCTCACCTGCTACCATGTAAGACGTGCCTTTGCTTCTCTCTTGCCTTTTGCCATGATGGTAAGTTTCCTGAGGCTTCCTCAGCCATGTGGAACTGTGAGTCAATTAAATCTCTTTCCTTTATAAATGACCCAGTCTTGAGTATGTCTTTATGGCAGTGTGAAAACAGACTAAAACAAGTTCCTGCCTTGCAACTTCTTTGCCTTATAGCCTTGAAAAGTCACTTTATCTCTTTTAATTCTAAGTGTTTTGAAACCTGAAATCCATAAACATCAATCCCTAATCAAATAAAATAATGTATTTGAATCTTTTGGAAATACATAATGGAGTAAAACCACATAAAGAATGTAATGAGGCTGGTGCAGTGGCTCATGCCTGTAATCCTAGCATTTTGGGAGGCTGAGGCGGGCAGATCACTTGAGGTCAGGAGTTTGAGACTAGCCTGGCCAATATGACAAAACCTTATCTCCACTAAAAATACAAAAATTAGCCAGGTCTGGTGGCTGGTGCCTGTAATCCCAGCTACTTGGGAGGCTAAGGCAGGAGAGAATTCCTTGAACCTGGGCGGCAGAGGTTAGAGTGAGCCAAGATGGTGCCACTGCACTCCAGTCTGGGTGACAGAGTGAAACTCCATCTCAAAAAAGTTAAAAAAAAGAATGTAAAGAGAATTTGTTACTAAACTTCAAATGCTTATCCACTGCTATGGATCAAATTTGTCCCCACCCCCAAATTCATATATTAAAGTCTTAACTCACTGTGGTTAAATTTGCAGATGGGGAAGTTAATTAGGAGATTACATAAAGTCATAAGGGAGAAGTCCTAATCTGATGAGGCAGTAGCCTTCTAAGAAGAAGAGAGAGATTTCTTGCTCTTTCTACATATGTGTGCGTGTGCACACACATACACACATACACACCAGAGAAAGGCTGGGTGGGCACACAGTGAGAAGGTGGATGTCTGGAAGCCAGGAAGAGAGCGTTCACCAGAGCTTCACCATGCTGGTACCCTGATCTTGGACTTCCAGCCTCTGGCACAGTGAGAAAAAAAATTTCTGTTGTTTAAGCGACCCAGTCTGTGGTATTTTGTTATGGTAGCCTGCACAGACTAAGACATTCATATATGTTAATATTATTATTCATGATTCTATTTATATTTTTATACTTCATATAAGTTATTCAGAAAGAAAAGCTTGCATAAACATGAGAAGGAACCCACTCTTGTCAGAAAAATTCAAGCCTGTAATCCCAGCACTTTGGGAGGCCGAGGCAGGTGGATCACGAGGTCAAGAGATCGAGACCATCCTGGTCAACACGGTGAAACCCCGTCTCTACTAAAAAATACAAAAAATTAGCTGGGCATGGTGGCGTGTGCCTATAGTTCCAGCTACTCAGGAGGCTGAGGCAGGAGAATTGCCTGAACCCAGGAGGCGGAGGTTGCAGTGAGCCGAGATTGCGCCATCGCACTCCAGCCTGGGTAACAAGAGCGAAACTCCATCCCAAAAAAAGAAAAAAAAAAAAAAAAAAAAAAAAAAAGAAAAATTTTTTTGGGGGCAAAAAGGAATTTTTAAGACCGGGAAAAAAAAATACCTAAAAGTTACAAAAAAAAAACACAAGGCACTCAGTGACACAGGTGACCTTGTACAGAACTCCAAGAAGGATTTCTAAGATGCAAAATGAGGCTTGAAAGAAGGCAAGTGACCCCAGGAAGAAACAAATATGTCAGGCTATGGAGTTTAAGGAGTAATTTTTTTAATGTAAGTGCCAGTTCAAGAAAAATATGCTTTATATTTTTATATATGATATGCATTATATTTTTTCACTCAAAGTACAAATAACTCTATTAAACTCAAATAAAAAAGTTATATTCCTACACCTGAGATTTTTCTTTTACTCAGTAGGGAATTAAAAGTGGGAATATTGGTCACCCCATTTAACTCAGGCTAGGAGCTCTGCAATCATGAAGAGGTGGCTTATAACCTTGCATTTTTTTCTTCCTTTTCTTTCATTCTCCCTTAAAATTTTAAGTTAACTTCATCTCCAGCAATCTATAATAGCACAAGGCATCTACTGTTTTCATGGCCTTTATTGCTGATAAAGATTCTGGGGAAGGCTTTTAACTTCTCTGTGGGTAGCTGACTCCATAGCTGAAGAGAAGGCATGAAGTGTTGCTTTGGAGGTCATTACTCACCTCCTCCCACCCTCTGTCTTAATCCATGAAATTAACTCATTGGTTCATTCACGGATTCATTTTTTTCAGCAAATATTTATTTGTACTAGTGTCACAGAATTTCATGGAGCCTACAGAATAGAGAAGAAGGCAGACAAAACCCAGCAAATTATATAATTCATTTTGTTTAAATACATTTATGACAAAGGCTAGAAAAAAATTATCAAGCACTCTGAGAGTGTAAAATAGGATATCCTAATTTAGCTCAGGGTGGATCAGAAAAGTCTTTTCTGACAACTTGGTATTACAGCTGGAATCTGAGAAGGCGGTAAGAAGGGAAGAACAAGGAATAACTACGTGCCTGGGAAAGGGCCCGTGTGTGGGAAGGGATAGTGAGAATGTGGGGAGCCAGAAAAGGCCAATGGGACCAGACAATAGAGAACAATGGGGAGCTCAGTACAGGAAAAGAGGGGTGCAGGAGGCAAAGACCAGGTAAATTAAAACCTTGTGAGCTTTGGTGAGAAATGTGCACTTTTTAAAAGCAAACGAAAGCTACTGAGCGATGTTAAGCTGGGAATACAAGGGCCACGTGGTAACCTTTCTCTGCTTCCTATAGCGTCTCCCTGTCATCGCTGGGCTTTGCTTGGCAAAGCAACATAATCCTGGTTAGAGGAAAATTGAAAGTGCTGTCTGGCATTTGATGGTGTCATGTACTCACCTGGACAATTAGTGTGTGTTTTTTTTTTTTTTTTTTTTTTTTTTTTTTTTTTTTTTGTCCTTTTCTGAACACGGTTAAATATTTAAAGGCAGCGCACTGGACAGCTATCGACTCTGATCAGAGAAGAGTGATTAGTTAACGGCGGCACGGTGTTTTGTGGATGGAAAGTCAAATGGGAAATATTAAAATGACAGTGCATGGGCAGTGGCAGTTGATGAAACCTCCGGGCAAACTTTCCCTCTGTGGTGTTCTCTGCACATTGGGGCAGCTGGTCCTGCTGCCATAGGTAAGCACACACCATTCTAGCGAGAAGGGAAAATCTACAGCATGAGTGAGGCTTCATTTGCTTCACTTTAATCTCAGGTGCGTGTTGTCCCATGGAGAACAGTCAGAGTGGGCAGTCATTTTGGTTTAATACACAGTCATTAGACGTTGGGTAACTGACCTGCCTTCCTAATGCAGTCATCTCCTAAGCAGTAGGGGGTATCAGCAGATTCTAAAGCCACCACCAACTGTATGAACTTAAGCAAGTGGCTTTCACTAATTTTAATTAATTGGCCTTAATTAATTAAGCCAAGCCTTAGATTGCCCAAAAGCAGATTTGTCTATTTATTCATTCCAGTAGTTGTTCATGCAAGTGTTCATTAAATAATTTGAAAGCCACTTGCTGAATGCCAGACTAAACCTGGATACAAAATGATAAGCAAACCTGGATTCCTCAAGAGAGAAAGATATGCAAATGGTAGATTAAGAACACTGAATTGGTAACAGAAGTTGCTAGAAGAAGACATAAATAATATGAATACACCTTTTTTAAACCTTTTATTCTAAAACAATTATAGACTCAAAGGAAGTTTCAAAAATAATGCAGAGAAGAATTGGTGTGCCCTTTCCTCAGCATCCTCCAATGGGAACATCTTACAAAACTATAGTGAAATATCAAAGCCAAGACATTGATATCAGTTCCATCTACAGAACTTGCTCAGACTGTACAGTGTTTACATACTTGTGTGGATATGTGTGTGATTCTGTATTGTTTGGTCACATGTATGTGTAACCACCACCACAATCAAGATAAAAAAATCATTCCATCACCACAAAGGAACTTTCTTATACAATCTCTTTAGAATCATATGTCTTTTTAAAAACATGTGTGTGTATATGTGAAGCAGATGTTAACAACACTCAGAAGAAAAATTAAAGTTTTTGCCCTCAAGGAATTGACAATTATGTGAGTAATTGGGTACTGTTTAACTTTGAATTTGTTATACTGGAATGTCAGTAATAAAGTTGACATGGCTGGGCCTCAGCTGAGGCCCCTATAAGAAAGAAGAAAGTCAGTGTTTTGAAGACCTACTGTGTCCTAGGCACCTTGTGAGGAACTTTACTCTGTTAACTCATGTTCATCCGACAAATCTCCTGTTCCTCCTCTGTGCCCCTGCCCATTGCTGAACTGGCTTAGCCGGTTCTCAGTCTGGGATATTTTCTTCTCTCAGCAATCACGTTCTTGGAGAAGGTCATGAAAAAGTCAGTGAGTAAGGATGGAGCACTGGATTCATTAGCCAGACGAGCAAGTTTCTGGTCTCACTCCTACATACCACTATACCATAAATTCCTTGCTGGCAGGGACCATTCCATAGACATATTTATACCCTCAGTGACCAATAAACACAGTGTCTGCCAATTGAGAGATACCCAATTTCAGTTTGCTGCTCTCTCTTACCCTGCCTTACCTCTCTTACCTTCACCTACAACAGTGGAGTCAGTCCTTCACATAGAGCCAAAGATAGAGGATCATATGACATGGGGTGATATAGGAATGAATTTTGCTATGAATCTACTTTTTCTCAGTCACAGCAAAGAGCCTGTTACGTTACCTCACTGAATTTTACGTGAAGCCTTAATGCATACATTATTATTCCTATTTTATTGGTTAAGTAAATTGCCAACACCTATGTATCTACAGAGCAGTTTAGCCTCATTTGAGCCCAGATCTCTGTCAACACAGCCCTGCTCTTCTACAGGGAGGCAATTCCAGAAGAAGGACACTTCCTGCCCAGCGTCAGCTTATTGTCCAATGCCTAAAACTCTACCCCTAACACTCATTTCCTTTTGGATCACACTATGAGAACGCACAGTGAGACTCAGTGCACTTTGTCTTTATCCATCACTTAT
Organism: Sapajus apella; assembly: GCF_009761245.1. NCBI lineage: Eukaryota > Metazoa > Chordata > Mammalia > Primates > Cebidae > Sapajus > Sapajus apella. The sequence goes on from NW_022436943.1 coordinate 41,101,982, forward strand.
ACCCCAGTGGGAAGTAACTCATAAACTTCTTTCCTAAAAGCAGCTGGAGAGCAGGCATGAAAAGTGGAAAATAACTGAAGGATAGATCAAAGAGGAGCAACCAGGATGCCAAAGACAAATTCTGACTGTGTCAGAGGGTGGCCACTCTATAAAATCAATTCAGAAAGGACTGACACAGACATACTGATTCCTCTCACAGAGGTCTGGTCTAGCTTTGACTGACTCATCATGAACCATTCAGAGATAAATTGTCCTTTAACCTGGAACTGTTATACACAATTGGGTATGGTAAATTGATTGCAAAAATGGCTCTACTTCTCCACTCCTTCTTGAATTTGTGCCTTTTGTATGTAATGCTTTTTTTTTTTTTCTGAGATGGAGTCTCACTCTGTGGCCTAGGCCTGGGTACAGTGGCATGATCTCGGCTCACTGCAACCTCTGCCTCCCGGTTCAAGAGATTCCTGCCTCAGCCTCCCAAGTATCTGGGACTACAGACATGAACCACCATGCCTGGCTAATTTTTGTATTTTTAGTAGAAACAGGGTTTCACCATATTGGCCAGGCTGGTCTCCAACTCCTGACTTCAAGTCATTTACCCAGCTTGGCCTCCCAAAGTGCTGTGATTACATGTGTGAGCCACTGAGCCCAGACTATATGTGATTTTGAAGCTCTTCCTACAACCTTGAACCTAGGTTGCCCTTGTGGTTTGCTTCAGCTGATAGAATGCAGGGAAAATGAAGCCCTATCAGTTCCAAGCCTAGTCCTCAACAGTCTTTGGATGCCCTTAGAGCCCGACCTCACTATGTGGACAATCCAAGATTCGTTTGCAGGAGAATGAGAGGCCACATGGAACAAAGCCAAGGCATCTCAGCCAAGGCCATCATAGACATCCAGGCCCCAGCTGACCTGAAAGCTGACCACACACATGAGTGGGCCTAGATGAGGTCAGCCAGGCTTGACCCAGATTAGCAACAGGACCTCACCAACCCACAGATGCATGAGCAAAACTAAGTGTTTATTAATATATGCCACTGAGGTTTGTGGTTGTTTTTATACAGCATTATTGCGGCAATGGACAATGGATACAGCAAGAATCTTAATTTCTTCCCTATCTTGGGAATTTCATTTTCTCTGCCTAGCTACAATAGATCTAGAGCTTTTTCTGAGTTATGCTAGATTTCTGCTTTGTGAGAGCAAGCAGCACCCCTCTAGTAGAATGACAGTGATGTGTTTTGCTCCTGTGTACAATAGAGCCCACAAATCTCTTGTAGGTTGCTCTCTGGCAGGGCTGGAGGCAGGCTGCTGGCATCATCCTTCAGCATGAAAGAAGTTAAATCGAACACTAGCTCCTGGGCCCAACCACTTCCCATCCAATTCCCGGCAAGAGTAAGAGCTGACTAGGGAACTTCACGCACTAGGTTTCCAGTTGCACAGACCAGAGCCACTATATTTCCACATGCAGATATCTGTTACAAATATTTATAGGTGGGGGACATAATCTCTCAGTGCAGCCTGAATTGTGATATTCTCTATCGTCAGTAGATGTCATGTAACTCCATAGTTTCTCTGACCCTGATGGATTTTTTTTGTAAAAATATGCTTCAAACAGAATATTGATTTTCTTAAATTCCTTTTCAAAGGCTGAAATGTTCTCCAATAGACAAGGAAAGAATGCATTATTATGATCTATTAACAAGCATTTCACCAATTAATTCTTATTTATACTTTATGGCTAAATCTAGCAAATCAACTAGCACTGTGTACCCTAGTTACCGATTCCAAACACAAAGCCATCAATAACTTCAATGACTACTTGCTTTCATTACCCATCCTCACAATAATACAATAAAAAGCTTTCATTTCTTGGCAAACCACAAATACAACTGAACAACTCAATACTACCGTTGCCGCATATCAGCTGTCTCAAGCTCGTCCTTAACCAATCAGTATAAAGACTGAGCTCTCTTCCTTCGATGCAAAACAGAAGCCAAGGACCCAGAATCAGCAAATCAGTCTGGGCTTGGATAAACCTAAGAAGGGTTATTTGTATGCTGTCTCTTAAAGAAACTAGCATTTCCCCTACTCAAAGTCTGCCTATTTCAGGGCTCAAATTGATTCACATAAGCTATACTTAACAAAAAATGCAGGTTAATGCAATAATATCATGGGGCTTACAGGCACCTATAAAAAGTGGGTAGAATATATTATGAAAATCTAAATCCAGCTGAAATTTCACATCAAGCTACACATATTGTATCTACTCAAAAGCTTCTAGAACTGAGTACTCCTCCATTCACTGTCTGCCTTCTTATTTTTTAGAAACAGTAGTTGGAATAAGCCAACTTTAACAATTAAGCTGAAAAAAATTATTTCAGTAGAGTTACATCTAACACAGTAACTAGGTTCTGATTAGGTTAGGTTAAGGTTGAGAAAATAGCTATTTCACATCTCCCATTCTCTACGACATTCAGAGAATGTATTCACTGAGTTGATGTAGGGCAAAAGAGCCCACCCCATTTAAATGGTTAATTATTTTTTTCTTTCTGAGTGCATATTATTTAATTGGCAATTGCTAAAGCACACACAGTGCAATACCATTGGTGCTGCAATTATTTCCCTCACTAGGCTGTAAGCCCTTTAAGGTCAGGAACCATGTCTTTCTGTTTCATTGCTGTCTACACAGTGCCTAGAAGGGCAGTGTCTGGTACCGAATAGGCATGCAAAACATATTTGCTGAATGAATGCATAAACTAATGCATCAACAAACTAATTGACACACCAAAGACCATGGACATAACACTCACTCTTCTCAGACAGCGTTTAAGGCTCTCCAAAATTATGGAAGCTTTTTCTGGATGACTCAGCCTATAGAGATCTCTTTTGTTATAATAGAACTAGTGGCACCTTGCCCAGATCCCTTTATAAAGTTGGTGTGTTCATCCTCCAGCTTTAGTAAGTGTTAACTTCTAAGGGCACATGACTGTACCATTATCTTGAAAATTGCCCTTAGCTCTCAGGAGTACCTCATCTGTGGATGTCTGGAAGGTTACATAACCCCTCCTTGTGGGTAGGCAATAGCCAGTGACATTATGATTCAAACATACAAAAGTCTGGACCCCTTGGCTCAAACTGGAGCAATTCTGTGTTGTCAGTGACGAGAGCTCCCTATATGAACAGGATTAGACTAGATTTCAGCTAGTGTTGTCTTTGCTTAACTTCTTCCCCTGTCATATTCTGCATCCTCACTTCTTTAAAGGTTTCTCCTGAGAACACTCCCTTATTAATTGTACAGAGTCCTCATCTTCAGCTCTGTATGATAATAAAAGCCCCATCCCCAGAGGCAGATGGATTATTGAGAGTCCCTGGCATGTGTAGCTGTACTTGAATCTTTCACCTAGAATGAAATGGGTTGGAATACAGGTAGAAGGGCATACACTGGCTTCTGTGCATTATCCCTGGACTTTGAGAAGTATTGAGGCAGTGGTCATTATAAGAATTATATAATTGAGTAGCTGCTTTATGAAGAGAGAAAATGCAGATTTAGGTAGGTTAATCACAGTATGAAGGCAAGGTATGAATGTCAGAAAGCCTCCTTGATGCTGTTTTAAAAGACCTTTACCTCCTGTGGTTGGAGAGACAATTGTGCTGAAAATCAATCCCAGAACACAATTGTAAGAGTTGGAAAACTTCAGGAGGGGACACGATTCTGTTTTGACAATATGCTTTATGGAAAATCAGGGCATCAGTAGGAGAAAATTTAAGCCCAGGAGAGGATCTTGAGGGCATTGTCAGGGATAAAAAGGTGGAAAGGAATAATTTATGGATATGATGACACCTTCCCTGACACAGGACTTTATATCGTGGTAAGGGCCCAAGAACTGTATATGATACACTTCTGGGGTGGTTCTCAGAGATTGGAAAAAGTAATGGTCACATTAAATGCAGTAGAGTTCCCAGAATTTTAGGCGCAGAATATGGAGAAAAGAATCAAAAGGCTCAGAAGTAAGCGAGCAAAAATGGATATGACCAGAATCCATCATCTGCCTTTGCTCCTCTAGAGGATCCAAAGAACAACTTGTTTTTTCAAGGTTCTGGTGTTGGGGACAGCAGCATTGTTGAAAAGCTCATTCATGTCTGTCCTCCGTAAATCAGGACTGACAATGGGCAATGCTATTATAAAACTGGCCTTTCTGCCAGCAATGTGGGTGATGATGGTGCAGAGTGGCAGAGGCCAGGTGGCATCATTCAACCACAAGGAACAAGACAGGCACAACTACCTTGCTGGCATCCGGGTTGAAATTGCTGCCTCATGGCTCTAAACCACAAGGATTTATAGATATGGCTAGTAGATAGTGATATTTTAAAGGCTGCAATAGATGGGCAACCAACAAGGGTATTCCTTAATGTAGATTATCAAAAGGAATCAAGGATGGATAAAAAGAATGCTAAGCTCAGCTGCCCCAGGGGAAATTCATGATCCTTTGCCTATTCTCCAGAGCTGAGCTGATTCTCAAATCTAGAACTCATCAGTTAAGGAGAAAAAGAATTCTACAACATTACAGCAAATATATGCAGCCCTTCCCCAGAATGACCTATAGCTATTTCCTTGAGTAACAATATACCGGGGAAAGGGAAATATCCAGATCTTTTGAGGGTTGTTGTATACTGGGTTTAATACTAAACATGGAAAACCAAAGTGCCAATATGGCCTACATGAAAGATTAAAGTTTCATGGGGAACCAATAATGAGTATTGGCTCAGGGTAATCTCAGTGTGTCTGACAGGAAGACTGGAACCGAGTATTCCTTCACTTCTCAAATGTATGATCAGAATGGGCATGTTTAGCAGTAGGCAGAACCATCTTGGCCAGGACAGTAATTAAAAAGCAGCATCAGATTCCAGGGCAAGAGCACAGAGTGGTATGGTCCTATGTGCTCAACAAGTAGCATATACACAGGTCCAGGAACCAAGGGGTGAAGTAGAAATGGTCATGCTCTCAATCACTTTCAGTGACCTGGATGGGAATGTGTGCTTCTCATCTCTGTAACTTTAGTTTGTATTGTTATAGAGTTCCTTGTTTCCAGAGAGAATGTTTCCATCAGGGATTCACTAAGACTCACACTAAACTTAAGACTATTGCTTCTGCCAGATCACTTTGGGCCCCTTGTATGAATAGAACAACAGTAACAGAAAGGAGTTAACCTGTGGACAAAGGTAACTAACTTGGATTATCATGAAGATAAGGAGCTTCTGCCATGGAATAAGGGCTGTGAAAAATATGTCTAGAACTCAGGGATTCACTAGGTACCTGTTGGTACTCCTATCCTCAGTTTTAGTTGTACACAGGCAGGGACAGAAACCACAGCTTGATAAGGACCTGGGAACCAGGGGCTTAAACTGCTCAAGGATGAAGGTCAGGGTCGCTCTACCAGGCAAACCATCTTGCCCAGCTGGCCTAGAGGAAGGGGGATCCAGAAAGGGTTGTGAAGGAGGGAGATGATGGGGACCAATTATAGTCTTGGGATATAAGCTTCACTAATGCCCAGCATTGTTAAGTTTCCCCAGACATTGTAATCAAAGAATCCCAGAGAAGCTTTGTATGAACGGGCTAAACATACTATGAAAAGCAAGTGGATATGAGCAATGCAAGCAGAAGACTGGAGTAGATGATTGGGGCTCCATCCACGTCTCTTTTACATGGGCACTGCACCCATTTCCCAGACATTGTGAGTGTTGCTGGCTGATAATTCCTAGCTTCATCCTTCTCTGGAGAATTGCCATTGGTCCATGGAATTTCCTTGCACAGAAATGTCTGGGAATTATACTCCCCATCTCGGACAATTTATGGCAAAGGACAGACTGATGCCTCAAGGTGAGACATCTCTGTGGTACCATTCATGCCTCGGAGCTCTTCATGAGATCAGGATGTAGCTGGGCTTCTCTCAAAACCGTATCTTTCCTTTACTTCTTCAAGTACCCCAGAGATTTCTTGGGGAGAACAGCTTCAATAACTCACTTGCACAAGAATCCCTATCTCAGGCTCAGCTTCCAAGGAACCTGACCACTCATCAAGAACGTCCATTGCTAAGACTTCCTTGACATTAGCCCTTCCCTCCTGTGGAAGATGAGTTAAATCTGTTCTGAGCAGGCTCCTTTATCAGCCTGTTTCCCTCTGTCTCAGCACTGACCCTTCTGCACTGAAATGGAAGACTTATGTAGGTATAAAACTATCCTTGAATCTTAGATTCAATGCGACTCCAATTTTTCATATAAACAAGGGTATGAAATATTATGACTGACTATCCTGTGACCAAATACTGTAAAATGTATACATTTTAACCAAACTAGTGGTTTGGTGCCTCTCTCTCTCTTTCTCTCTCTCACACACACACACACACACACACACCATGGGTCACCTGCTGGTAGTGTTAAAGTGTGAATTGCCTCTTTTCACTCTCTTAGGTTAAACTACTTTCTGTTTGTAAATACAACCTGGAGGTCATCCTGGAGTGTGTTCCTGTGTTCAAGGCAAGGAAGCATGTCCTCAGAGCCATCAGATACTTTGGAAAATCCTTGATTTCAGACCTTGTCTTGTAGAACAATGGCTTTATTAGTTAGAGGAGGTTAACTACTGCAAATATCCCCCAATCTCCATGGATGAGCATGGTAATAGTTTGTTTTTCATTCACATCACGGGATAGTGAAGAATCCATTGTGCATGATCTTCCATGGGCTAGTCTTTGATTCTATGGGCCAGTCCAGGAAAAGGCCACCCTCCCTTCTGCCCACACTCTGGCACATGTATCCACCTAAATGAGAAGGTTTTGGGAAATATCATTCAGTACAGTGTCTGGGAAGAAAGGGAGAAACAAGATGTTGGTGAGCACCAGCTGGCACTCGCTCTCTCTCCCCCTGCCAGTGTGTGAAATTTCTACTTAAATGTTATGCTGTTTAGCACTTCCTAGGACATTCAAATAGATCCTTATGGGAAGAGCCTCTGATGAAATTGAACCTCTTTCTCTAAGATACACAACGTATGCTCTTTAGCCGTGGCAGTGCCTCTGGTAAATGCTGGGTCACCACCTCTTCCTAAGACAAATGGATCTCAGCAGTAGGAGTTTCTAACAAATACCACTTTAGAAACAAAATACTACAGGTTAACTTTTTAGGTTCTTGAGTTTTTGCAGTGCATTAGACTTTTTGTGCCACTGATTATAGTAGTTAAACTATTGCTAAACACACTTGACAACTGCCAACACTTGAAAGTGCCCCTGCTATTCCTAACACCTGTTTCAATGTCACTTGATACAAAACCAGTTTCTGCTTCTTGGGGACTATCTAATTTAACTGAACGGTCATTTGTTTTTCTCCCACTTTCCCTTTACATGAACTTATCACAATCATGCCTGCCACCATGGGAAGCCAAGGCCTGAGCCCTGTATTTTGGCTCAGGACATATCTTGAACAATGCATGTCCAGCCTCATCTTTCACTGGTTTCCCCCATCTGTTTCTCTTTGGTCTTATACCTTTTATCCCTTTCCTTGTGCATCTACACTGGGATAGACAGCTGACTTGTAAGTTATCTACCTGTCTCTGACTCTTCAGCCCTTGCATGTTGGAAGAATGGAAATCGTGCAAAACTCTTAAGAATACATTCAGTTTATTTGTTGAATTCCTAACATATGCCACAATACAATGATGAGTGAGAGGCTCGTGTAAATTGAGTTTACAGTCTATGAAGAAAGAATTCCTTCCTCCCTCCCCCCCAAAAAAAGTAAGCATTTGAATAAAAACATTGTAAGCCGTGATAAAGACTATGAGGGAAACAAACAATGGAATATCATATGAGATGTTCCAACTCAGAGGTTGGAAAAAGCATGGCATGTCTGAGAAACTAAGTAAGAGGAGTTGGAACATAACGTATAAGAGCAAGGGAGGAGTGGTTGATGTGCTTGGAGGGATAAATAGGGGTTGGTTGTACCCCAACCATCACCACCTGGGGTGGTGGACAATGGCTGATATCAGGCATATACATGTTCTCACATACACACACACATTTATGCATACAATGTATCATCACCACCATGATAATTCTGGCTTCCTCCCACCAAGGTCACTATAATAAATCCAGTACTTCTGGCAACACTCATTTATGTAGAAATTCACTAGCCATTCTTCAATGTTTAATACTCCAGAGCAAGCTATTCAGAGTTAGGTTGTGCTCTGCATTCACAAAATAAGCTGAGGCGATCACCTTGTTGATTTAGCACCTTTTAGGATAAAGAGTTGTACAGCACTTCACCCATGGAGTACTCACGTTGTGAGGCTGGCTTGTGGGGACAGACCAAATACTCTATTAGCAACCCATGGGTGCGGTGCATAGCTACCAGAGGGCCATCTAGCCTACGGGTGTCAGGATAGCTTTTCCAATTCTCAACTTGAGTTCAATTCTGGCCATAGCAAAGAGTGTTTTTTATCTCAGTGGAATCTAGAGGAGAAGGTTCTTGCCTGTAAGGCTGTGAGAACGTAGAAGATTTTCACTTGATAAAGTAGAAAACTGCCATGCCTCCTGTGGTGGATACCAGTACCCGTGTGGACAATCCAAGCAAACAAGCATAGAGATGTATGAATGTTGGGTATCCCCACCCTGGTCCTAGCCTCCCTAATGTGGAAAGGCACAATTAGGCCTATCCTGAAATAGATATCCATGTCTATTCCTTATATCAAAGCCTTTACTACTATTTGCAAGAAATCTTTCGTATTTGCTTATGAGTTTACTGGTGTCCCTCTTTATATAGTCTTTGACATTGTTATTGCTATGAAGACTGGCTTTTTTTAATAGGCTGAAAAATACCAATTGATTGCCTCAGTTATTAACCTCATAATTTTAACTCAATGCTAAAGCCAACACAGTCTTCCCCTAATATGATCACTCTATGTGTTCTATGATTTCTCTTCACTGTGACATAAAGATATTTTAACATGCTCTTGTGATATACAACCTCTGTGCTGGCGCCCAGCGATCCCTGCCTCCTGATGTTCATGCCTTTGTGGGATCCTCTCCCCTTGAATGTTGGCTAAGCTTTTTGACTCACTTGTAATGAGAAGAACATAACAGAAATAATGAAATGTCATCTCCAAGTTTAGATTTTAAAAGACTGTGGCTGCCATTTGGGTGCTTGCCTTCTGTCTCTTAGTTGTTTTAAGAAAAGCCAGATGTCAAGTTGTGAGCTGACTTATAAGGAGGCTCAAGTGGGAACTGAGGAAGAACTCCAGCCAACAACCAGTGAGGATCTGAAGTTTTTTTTTTTTTTTTTTTTTTTGAGATGGAGTTGCGCTCTTGTTACCCAGGCTGGCGTGCAATGGCGCGATCTTGGCTCACCGCAACCTCCACCTCCTGGGTTCAGGCAATCTCCTGCCTCAGCCTCCTGAGTAGCTGGGATTACAGGCACATGCCACCATGGCCAGCTACTTTTTTGTATTTTTAGTAGAGACGGGGTTTCACCATGTTGACCAGGATGGTCTCGATCTCTTGACCTCGTGATCCACCTGCCTCGGCCTCCCAAAGTGCTGGGATTACAAGCGTGAGCCACCGTGCCCGGCCCACTTGAAGTTCTCATTCTAACAATCCATGAGGAGCTGAATACTTCCAAGAGTGAGCTTATAAGCAGATTATCTTCCAATTGAGCCTTTGGGTGAGACTGCAGCACCAGCCCACAGCTTCACTAAAACCTCATGAGTAACCTTGAGCCAGAGGTACACATCATTGCATTTCTGATCAATGAAGATTGACAATGAGGTAATAATTGTTGAGAAATAAAAACCTCAATTATTTTAAAATAATTATAGCTTTACAGGGAATTTTAGCAGTAGTATAGACAGGTTTCACATACACTTTACCCAGTTTATCCCAATGGTTACACCTCACATAACTGTAGTAAAGGTTCAAAACTATGAACAAAACCAGGTGCCATATTTGTGTAGAGTTCCATGCCATTTTACCCAAAATTGTTCCATCACCACAAAGATCTTCCTTGTACTACCCCTTTGTAGCCATATCCCTCCTGTACACCATCCCTCATTCTTGGGAAACACTAGTCTATTCATCTCCACAATTTTGTTATTTCAATAATGTTATATGAATGGAATCATACAGTATATGACCTTTTGAGGTTGACTTTTTCATTGAGCATAGAGCCCTTCATATCCATCTGCTTTTTGTTTTAAGCCATTAAGTTTTTGTAGTGATTTGTTACATGGCAATAGATAATTAATACACTACTCTTGTAGGAAAAATTACTTTCTGATTAGAGTGTGAGCTGAAAATAGATTTACCACTGGGCACAGAAACATGAACATTGACTGAATCCCTCTTATAAGTGTTCATCATACCATGGAAAAGAAATTGACAATAACCTTAAACTCCTGTTCCTAAGGCTTATGATGAATTACAGAGGAATAAAATTGTGTACATATAAACCAGCATTTTTAAAAATATATTTCACCAATCATAGGGCCATGAGAGGTATCTCTTTGGGGACCACTCCCATACAGTTAAGCACAGAAAATAAAGTATGACACATTAGTGGTCATGAATAGTCACTAAGTATGTACAATAATTACTTAAGTTTTTTTTTTTTTTGAGAAAAATGCATATTCTTAAAGCCTTGAGATTCACACCAAGAGATTCCAGTTCTGTAGTCTAAAGTGGGATGAGTTGAGTGTTTCTTTCCCCAGTTTTAACAAGTATTTGAGGTGATTCTGCTGTAGGTGTCTTACTATCGTATGAGAAAAATATCATTCTACAGATTTTTTCCCTTTTATTTTGCTGGTCCTGAACCCTTCCTCATTTCCTTTGATCTTTGATAGCTTACATTACTATCATAATATTGTTTATTGAATAGTAGGGAACAAATAGGAATGAGAATCCAGATAGGAAACATGATATTAGATTTGCCAAACTTCTACCTGTGCTACCTTAAGATAGCTCCTTAAGCTGCCTCAGCCTCAGTTACACAATCATCTCACACAGCTGATGTGAGGCTTTCAAAATAGTGTTTAAATCATGCTGGTATGTGGTAGGAGCACTGTAAATCCTAGCTAGCTTTAGAGTACTATTCCCCTCCTTCCTCTCATTTAATTATTCGAAAGCCTGGCTGCTCCATTTCATGGCTCTCCCCCAAACTTGTTTCTTCCTTTTTAGCCTCTGGTAGCCACGTGCTTTGCCATTGTGTCAGGGACCTTGATCATCACAATGCATTTTGTCATTGCTTTGCCACTGTCATTTCTGCAGCAGCTCCATGGCAGGACATTCCTCTGTATAAATCATTATTTATGGGCCAATTGCCAATAAAAATAACCCCAGGAAATATCTAAAGCCTGATTTTGTTTTCTAATACATTTTTCCCCTTTGTAAAGGACACCATTATTAAGACATTTTTAAACAATTTCTGGAACCAGTTACCTCTTTACAAGAGTCTCTAGTTGGTAATGAAAGAATGAACATTAAATGCTTTCAAATAAGTGGCTGAGGGAAAAATAGGAATAGTTGTGTTAAGAAGAACAGTTATTTAATTATGAGCATTTTATGGTGCTGTTAAGGTATCAGAACCCCACAGCTTGCTTTACTAATGCTACATTTCAAAACCTAGCTGGTTCTGGTTTCCTTCCATTTTCAACATTTCGTTTCCTGGCAATTTAAAAACAGCAGGCCAGTTTGGGAATAAACATTAAAATACAAATACTTCAGCTCTAGTGATTTTGCAAAGCAGCCACACAAAGCACTTGCAGTTTTAAGCATATTTTTAAAAACACACATTGCTTGGGGACTGCTGTGCCATAATATCTTACCCTGAATAGGTTGTTGATTCGTGGCAATGCATTTAATGTCAGTGCTTTTATTATTTAACATAAAATTTGGGTAACAAACCTGGCCCAGATTCAGAGCGAGGGAAAGCTGACAAATGTCTGTCTTGTTGATGTGCTATTTAGCAGAGAATCTAGGTTTGCAAAAACACATTGACCTGCTGCTTCAGGGGTCTTCCAGGAGGCCTTGTTTTAGGATCAGCAGTGGCGAGTGCTGGTTTTTTACAAATCATTATCATTATGGTTATTACTTTTGCAACTATAGTTATAGCCAAGTATACTAATAAGCAGCTCTCCTATAATGCTAGCAGTTTACGAAAGGTTTCCTCCTCATGGACTGGCTCTATTCTCATAATAGCTCAGTAGGGGCAAACGTTACCACTTCCACTATATAGATGTGGAAGCTGAGGCCCAGAAGAGTTCAGCGATTCATGCAAAGCTCCTAATAGGCAGAAATAGAAGTTGAATTCAGGTGCTTGACCCAGTTCTAGAACTCAGCTTATCTTGTTTAGTTAACATCTATCCAAAACGTCAGAATAATTACACATTTCAGGTAAACAATAGGACCATTTGGTAGGAACAAATCAGGCAGGTTATTTGGGAGTGTTCCCTTGGTTTTAAATGTTCAAATGTGCATTTCCCTCATTGAACTCCTGTAAACCCTTCAAAACCCAGTTACTCCTACACATGCCTTTTCCCAATTCTACCAGACATCATCCTCTACTTACATCTCTAAAATAGTTGTACAGTACTTCTGTGCTTGGCACTGTGCTAAGCATTGAGGATTTAGCAGTAAGAAGTAGACTGTCTGGAGTATCAAGAAGTTACTCACAAGTGGGACACATTAAACTCAAAACTACAAACATGATTTTTAAATTATAGTAATGATAAAGGCTACAAAAGGTGAGAACATGGAGTTTTGAGGATGTGGAGTCAGGATGCTGAAGCTAGGGGGAGGGAGAAGAGAGAGGACAGAGAAGGTAAGGAGAGGACATCAAAGTACCACGGGCAGGTTTCTCTGAAAAAACAGTATGGCTCCTACTCTTCAGATTGTAGCTAGTGGTTCATATGTTCTTTCCCCCATTATTCTATATAGCATTGGTGACATGAGTCATATTTTATCTATATTTCATTCATCTCTGAGCTTAGGATAAGGGATCAATGATATTTGTAGCTGCTTTGTTTTGTCCACTGAGCCAGCAAGGCAACGGCCCTCTTCCTAAGCCCCAAGATAAAAGCTAGATGATGTAGTTTCCAGCTGTTACCTGGTGTTTTAGGGAGGTTAAATCACATACAAGTGTTGCTTACTAGTATTTCCTCTATCACTGCCTCTATTACTGTTACTGTTAATAATCTTATATTTATATGTTCCTGTATATGTTTAAAGCATGCATCATGTCCACCCATCATATTCTAATATTAACGAGATACATAATATCAATATGCTATGCCCTCTTCTAGGCCCTTCATAAACATTTCCTAATTTCATCTTCACAGTATTCCAATAAGAGTAGAATTATTATTTTACAGATGATGAAACTGATACAGCAAAAGGTAATATAACTTGTTCATGGACCAAGTAAAACACGGTGGCATGATTTGAACTAAGTAGCCTGTGTCTGGAGACTATGATCTTGGGCACTATCCTTAAATACTTTTTATTTTTGAGACAAGGTCTCACTATGTTGCCCAGGCTGGTCTCAAACTCCTGGTCTCAATCGATCCTGTTGCCTCAATCTTTCAAGGAGGTGAGATTACAAGCACATACCACCATGCTCAGCTAACTCTAACATACGTATTTTCGTGATTTGTCTAGTCTAGGACCCGCCCAGTCCAATGGTCTTCCTCATTCAGTACTGGCTTGCTGCAGAATTTTACTGTTTTATCTTTTAAAAAGTCACTGGGTGGGTGTACAACATGACTCAGTGCATACAAATACCATAACTCACAGGGATATTCATCCACTAGGAGAAGCTGGCATTGCCCTGAATTTGAGGGCGAGGTGATACAATGCCTATATTCATCATATCCCATCAGTTAACATTTGGACTGAATTGACTCGTTAAGAGGGTGACTGGCCTGTTGGCTATTTGATTTAATAGGTTTCAGAGACAACCAGAAGGCTTCAGATGTAGCAACTGATCAGCCTGTCCCCGCGAATTCAAAACTGTTATCATATAGTTCAAATCTTCAGCAATTCTTCATAAGCAAAAACTGAAATTGTCATTTTCTTTTACAGTTTCATTTATTATTATTTTTTTTTTGTATCTGAGAAGCCCTATGCAGGCAGAACAGAATCTTTGCACCCTGCTTAACTGCCCCCTCGGGTGGTGCCTGTTTCCTAATGAAACGGTTCACGGAGAGGGGAGGATCACACAGACTTTCAATGTCTCTCCTTTTACCCCTTTTTCTCTCCCTAACTAGTTGTCCCTTTTTGACTCCCTAGCTGGTTGTGTTAGATTTTTGTATTAGTCTGTTTCTATGCTGCTAATAAAGACATACTTAGGCTGGGTAACTTAAAAAGAAAAAGAGTTTTAATGGACTCACAATTTCATACGGCTGGGAGGTCTCACCATCACGGTGGAAGGCGAAGGAGTAGCAAAAGCACTTCTGACACGACAGACAGCTGGCAAGAATGCTTGTGCAGGGGAACTCTCATTTATAAAACCATCAGATCTCGTGAGACTTATTCACTACCGGGAGAACAGTATGGGGGAAGCTGCCCCCATGATTCAACTATCTCCACCTGGCCCTGGCCTTGACACGTGGGGATTATTACAATTCAAGGTGAGATTTGGATGGGGACACAGCCACCATATAAATTTTCTGGGACAAGAAACATCAAGACAAAGAATCTTTGGTCCATTCATCTCCTTTGAGGGCCAGCAGTGTTCTCTCCTTTTAATATCATTTAAACATTTATAGAACCCTTTCATTTTCACATTATATACATACATACTTCCCAGAAAGTCCTGGTCTGTTAGCTCTGACAAGCTTCTTATTTCCGTCCATTTCTGACCCTCCAAAAGATCCATCCTGGAGCTCAGAAAGAGGCAGCATATCAAAAATGGACACTAATGTCTGCACTTTCTGTTGCAACCATAGATGTCTATTACAGCAATTGGATCCACTTGTTTAAAGACTTCCCAGTAATATGAACCAGGCTTTGGAGTTAACAGCCCAAGCCCTTCAACAGCTATTCTATACCCTCAATTAATGTTCTTAACATGTCTTGAATTTTAAGGTGTTTGAGTTTTTAATTAAATACTGAAGAATTTTTGTGGCACAACATGACAGCCTATTGCCAAATCATTTACACAATCATGTTACATTATTTTTAAAGCACTTGCCCTAGTAGGAAAAATCCTCTAAGACATGCAACTGGCCAAAATCACTAGGGTTTTCTGTAAATTAAATTTTAAGAAAAGATACTCATAATTTTTGTTAGCATTTCTCCTTCTAAAAGATTCCAGAGAAAAATCTTTCCTTCACAGAGTTATTAACATTTAACAGCTCAACATATTTTAGGAATTTCATTCACTCATTCTTTATTTATTTTTTTTTTTAAGAAATGAGACTATGTTGCCCAGGCTGGCTCCCAACTCCTCTCCTCAAGGAATCTTCCCACTTCAGCTTCCCAAATAGCTGGGATTATGGGCCTGAGCTACCATGCTCAGCTGGAATTTCTTTCTTTATAAAAGCATATTGTGCATGCTTTAATATACTATCTTACTTAATATTTATAAAAATTCCTTAGTATAATAATTTCTTACTCCCCTTGAAAAGGTGAGAAAACTGAGTCCCAACTAGTAGAACAGCTTGTACAAAGTCACAGGAGAAATTTGCAAAGCCAGGATTTCAACTGATTTCAGTTGAGAATCCTTTCTCAAACTCTGGCTCTTTGCTTCTGTCTATCACACTCACTAACACCTTTTCTTTGTGGATTAAGGGAATGACTGATAAGCTCACAAGTTTCCTTCCAGTCCTGTGATCCTATGATATTAACTAATTCCCTCTCTCCCTTCCTTCCTTCCCTCCTTCCTTCCTTCCACATTTGCTGAACACCTATTACGTACTACATGCCAAACATACAAAAAAGATACTGCAACCACTTTAGAGCATACTATAACATGTTTTTCCAGTCCTAGGATAGTCTCTGGCCTTCATCTACGCATCCATTCATGCATTAACTAAGCAAAATATTTATTGAACACCTACTAATGAATTATACTAAGCCCTAAGCGTTTAGCAAATAATTCAGGCTCTGTCCTTGAACACGTGGAGCTTCTGCTCTGGTGCCTCCACCTGGTTTTCTCTTCATTTTCACTTTTCCTTGCACATGCTTATTCACAAGGGCTTTGCTGAGTCAGGAGGGGTGTGCAGGCTCATGAATTCAGGGTGCATATTTTCAAGTGGGAATTGAGGTTATGAGATGTTCTATCAGCCACTCATTTCCACTTATTTGATAGTCAATCCTGGTACCAAAAGATATTTTCATTTATCTTATTTCTTCTCCTCTTCATTTTGTTTTTATTTAACCTTTTATATGTGCGGTTCTCACCTCCCCCAGCTTGTCTGTAAGCTCTTTGAGTCACTCCATGGTGACTCTACACAAAGTATAGGCTATAAAAATATTCACTGAATAAATTCCAAGTCCATTTCTCTGTCCCTTGTTGTTGCTATGTGTCTATAAACATGAGGTAGCAACTCTAAAGTCTTGTTATAACAGGCTAGCTTGTAACTATGAATAATACATATAACTCAAGCAAACTCCGCACCCCAGATAGCAGGCGCTGCCAGTGAATGATACAACCAGTGACTATAACTTCTTGATGAATATAGCTAGCAAATGCCCTCCTAAAAGTTATGCAACTCCCCAACGTGGATTTTAGACTTTTCTTTCCTTCTCAATAACAGCATAACAGAGCGGGGTGTGGAGGATGGCATGGGAGGGTCAATAAAAGTTGTCATATTTGTCCTAATCTGTACCTTGGTTTCCTTATCTTGGATTTAATCTTAACAATAAAAGATACTCTATCTGTATCTCTATCACATGAAAGTGTTTTTATAAGCAATAAACATAGTATTTATATTGTGACCAAAGTTTAAACCATATATTATATTACAGGCCAATTTAATTTTTGTTCTTTCATTTTCCATTTTATGCTTTTACCTTACCAGGTTTGTAACTCATTTTTTGGGTCTGTCCTCTCAGCTTTGATACTTTTATTTACACTAAGATGTTTGTGCTTGATAATAGTTTAATTATCAACTATCTTCAGGTACTAATAACATGTAAGTACTGAGTATTATGATTTTCCAAGTAAGGAAATGTGGTAAAGAAACCTTGACACTAATCATCCTACAACATACAGAAATGTGTGTGATCCACTAATCTACCACCATCTACCCCCAAGGCCAATGCTGGAAGATCAAATTTTGAAATGTTGAAGAACATTCATTTTATTGATGATTGAAAGGGACACATGTAAGAGTTAAGAGTATTTGCACTTTAATACCTACATCAGATACAAATCTAAATTTTCACTGCAATCCTGTGAAAGATACAATATTATTCCCCTCACCATCCTTTTTTTTTTGAGATGGAGTCTCACTCTGTCACTCAGGTTGGAGTGCAGTGACACAATCTTGGCTCACTGCAATCTCTGCTTCCCAGGTTCAAGCGATTCTCCTGCCTTGGCCTCCTGAGTAGCTGAGATTACAGGCACCTGCCACCACACCTGGCTATTTTTTATATTTTTTTTTGTACTTTTAGTAGAGACGGGGTTTCACCATGTTGGCCAGGCTGGTCTTGAACTCCTGACCTCAAGTGAACCTCTTGCCTCGGCCTCCCAAATTGCTAGGATTACAGGCATGAGCCACTGCACCTGGCCAACTGTAATTCTGTAAGTATGACTCCTTTAAGAAACAGAGCCAATTAATTAGGTCTGCAGGATACCTAAGGCTATATGTACCATTTCATTCCAGAATTTTGGCCATAGCTACATGAGTATTTTACAAAAATGCTCAAAAGATATGACAAAAATTTTTCGGTTTTTAATTTCACTCAAGGGTAATGTCCAGTAGGAGTTAGATGAATTACTTTTTCAACTTACTCTAGTAATGTTTTCATTTTCCTTATAGAGGGCACTCCAGAGGCTGACTCTCTGTTCTGTCCTTTAACCTACCTTTGCCTAAGGTTAGAGACATTCTTGATTCAGAGAGATTTGTGCCATTTACTATAGAGCAGTATTTCAAAAAGTTTCCAGGTTCTGAATCCCTTTGAGAATCTAATGGAAAGTATGGACATGCTTCAAGAAAAATAAATGCACTGTATTAGCCCATTTTCACACTGCTGATAAAGACATACCTGAGACTGGGCAATTTACAAAAGAAAGAAATTTGATTGGACTCAGTTCCATGTGGCTGGGGAAGCCTCACAATCATGGCAGAAGGTGAGGAGGAGCAAGTCACATCTTATATGGAGGTTGCAGGCAAAAAGAGAGCTTGTGCAAAGAAACTCCTGTTTTTTAAACCATGACATATCGTGAGACTCAGTCGCCATCACAAGAACAGCACTGGAAAGACCCATACCCACAATCAATCACCTTCCACAGGGTTCCTTCCACAACATGTGGGAATTATGGGAGTTACAATTCAAGATGAGATTTGGGTGGAGACACAGCCAAACCATATCATGCACATAAGGAAATATACACAAAATTTTGCTTACACTTTGAAGAGACTCAGGAATGTCCTGAAGTCTTTCTGTGAGCCTTCCAGGCATCCATGGACCCACATTACCCATCCCTACTGTCCCTAGATGGGCGAATTTGCCTATCGATTCCACTATGTTAGAACATTTCATCTTACTTCTCATCTCAAATAAACAACATTTCTGGCCAAAGTTTCACTGGGAAAATATGAAATTTTGCTTAACCCTAATGTGATTCTGGTATCTAGAAGTCTCAAATCTGATCCTTTCACCCGTGACTAGAGACCACAGAAGCACTCAGCATGTTAACAAAGACAAATGTTGGTCTGTATCATTTCCAAGATAATTTAAAGTCCTTGTCCCGCATGGGACTTGGTTTAATAATTGATACGCAGTTCTGAGTGGCAGGTTTTTGATAAACAGTTGAGGTCTTTGGGTAACAAGGGTCACTCATGCAGGAAGAGATCAGAGATAACAGGTTTCTTCTAGATGAAAACCCACAACGGTACTCCTGCTGCTATACTGGGTACCATCTGTAATTGATGAGTGGTTTCCAAAGCCGTCCCCAGCTAAAGCATTTTGCAGTAATCTACTCAGACAATACTTACTTGCTGCCAATAAATCCCATAATTTAGACTGTCCACCTGAATCACTCCTCAAGGAGTGTAAGTAAAGGCTTCTTCCTCCTCTCCACTTCCTTCCTCTTAATCATCTTTCTCTCAGGAGCAGGCCAGCACTAGTGAAGGTCAGTTAAATTCACCTCAAATCTCACTGTCAAATGAAATATTAAAATTCCCTCAACCCCTCAGAAGAAACTTTTGACAAACAAGTAATATAACAATTCCAACCAGATGTCAAATGCTTTTAGAGTTCAATTTTTCATATCTCGCTTTTTTTATTCTAATCATTTTTATGGCAAACATTAATAAAAATAAAATACTATGTTCTTAGAAATCATGATGCAGATGCCTTTTCCTTAGCTGAAGTGAGTCTTTCTTTTTCAATAAGATACTAAGGTCAAAAAAAAAAAAAAAAAAAAAGCATTCTTAATGCCTAACCACAAAGAGCATTTACACTTTTGAGTAAGACCTCAATGTTATATAATTATATTTACATTGTATAGCAAAACAAGATTTGAATAAAAAACAAAAGTTTGTGAGTCTCTGCTATGCACTAAGATACTGTACCAGAGCTGAGGGCTGGGTTTTCTTCCTGAAAGAGTTGAAAACCTTCTGAAACAAAAAATGTCAACCTCATATAAAATAATATTTTTTACAAAAAGAAATACAAGAGGAAAAAATCTTTAAAAGTGTGGGAGAGAACAAAACAAGATACCAATGTCCAGAATAACGGATATTCTGAATAAAATTATTCTAATTAAAAACAAAGGGTTCCCATTTTCTATGTAATGTCAGAAGTGGTTAAACCTCATCAGGAATAATTTCTTCCATATTAACCCCACTATGATTATATGTGAGAGTAGGACCCAACATCTGCAAATACTTTATTCCTCTTGAATTGAGGGAAATCCATTTTCCTACACTTCTACCTTCAACAGAGCAAGGTCCAGAGTGCTTATGACATCCTAAGGGAGAGAACTGCAAACACTATTCTGTAACGGCATTTGTAATTCTTGTCATTCATGTGTCATTCTTACATAATATCTGAAACCCATTCTTCCTTGGAGAATCCCTCCCTTTGTGGGCAAAGCACAATTTGTGTGTCCCTGTGGAGACTGAAAATGTCTGATACTCGTTTTGCAAGACTTACCTTGCACCTAGAGATAGATAGCCCAAAATTTGGGCTCTATCAATCTGATTTCTGCGCTGGGACCTTGAATTTAATATGAAACTAAAAAGCAGAGATCCTAGAGATAAGTCTCTGGCATGGGTGGTGGCTATAAAAAGATGAATCATCCAGAGCAGCCACAGCAGCTGTGCTGGTGGTGGAATAAAGTGTGGAGCGCCAGCTACAGCAGCAGGCGTGTGGCACGTCATAGTGGTGGCAGCATTGCCCACAGGGTTCGGCTCTATGGTGTGATTTGGACCATGGTTTCCTGTTCTGAAATCTTTCAGCCAGGATCTTTTGCAATCTAGTCTGCTCTTGAGCTGATCACTAAGTATCCTCCTCATTGTCTTTAGAGGTGTATTAAAGCAAGGTTTTGGCACTGATGCCTCACTGCAATCTTACCTTTTATCTTCTTGTGTCACTGAACTTTTTTTTTTTTTATTTGGACATTTAAACTTATAGTGAAGTTGCAAGACTAATTCAAAGAATTCCTGGATATCGCTTCAGCCAGCTTTCTAATGTTAATATTTTTCTACACTGACCTCCTCCTCGTCCCCGTCTTTCTTCCCTCTCCCCCTCCCTTTCCCTCTCCTTTCTCCCCCTCTTTTTCTCTGTATAATTTTTCTAAATTGTTTAATAGTAAATTGTAGACATGATGCTTTTTCCCTAAAATGACATTGTGTTTTTACTAAAAAGTAATTATCTTACATAATCACAGCCCGGTTTTCAAAATCAGATTATATACAACACTATGATCTGATCTGTAGACCTTATTCAGAATTTGCCAATTGTCTCAATAGTGTCTTGTCTAGCAAAAGAAAATTCAAGATCATTCTGGAACTAGTTTAGTACATTTTAAATAAATGTATCTGTTGTTTAAATCAGCCAGAGTTGTTTTTCTGTTGCTTGTGACAGATAACAAAAATTGATTTTTAAAAAAATGGAAGCAGGAATGAAGTTCTGCAAGTAACACATTTTGAAATGTCTAATTGCCTCCATGGAAAAAGTAGGGACAAGGGGGAGAGAGGACCGTTGTATGCTGAGCTGGCATGTTGTTAAACTATTGTGTGCTGAAGCCTGGAGACCATTTACATCCTAAGGAAGCTGTCCTATGAATGAAAATTTTAAGAATTGTTCAGAAGGTTGACAAACACTAGCAATTTCTTCTGGTCATCAGTAGGCTCCAATAAGAAAGAGACCTGAGGGAAACACAGCCCTTCTTCCTTCTCTAGATAGAATCATGTCTGAGATATTGCTGAGGGTTCTAATATTTATTTTGCGAAAGGACAAAGAAGACTAAAAGCAAGGACAAGCCTCCGAGGAAGGGATGGTGTAGATGTGGAAACAATGGGCACTTTGGAATATGACCGAGGAATCCTAACTCTGGACTTTGAGCAATCTGAGATACAATTTCTTATTATCTAAGCCAGTTTCTGTCACTGTTTCCTATGACACAGAGATGAAAACACCCTAAAGATAAACATACTCAGTTAAATGACTCCAGATCTGTGTTGACACTTTGTTTGATGTGTTAGATGTTCTCATAAATATAAAACTAGAGGAGGTGTCATTATCCTCTATTATATCATACAGCTAGAGTGCTAGATCCTCCTAACATGGTATTTCTTTTTTTTTTAAACATCAGAGAAGATGGAACAAAGTTTTAAAACTACCAATGATATATAAAATAACATTGGTGAAAACAACAATCTGAAAACACCTCTTAAAAGTGAGCTTCTTTATTTACTTATTTGTTTGTTTGTTTTAGATGCAAGGCCTTGCTCTGTTTCCCGGGCTAGAATGCAGTGGGATGAGCATGGCTTGCTGCAACCTTGAACTCCTGGGCTCAAACAATCCAACAACATTTTAACAGTTAATACTAAGTGTCAACTTGATTGGATTGAAACATACAAAGTATTGATCCTGGCAGTGTCTGTGAGGTTGTTGCCAAAGGAGATTAACATTTGAGTCAGTGGGCTGGGAAAGGCAGACCCACCTTAATGGTGGGCACTGTCTAATCAGCTGTCATTGCATCTGGAAGTAAAAGCAGGCAGAAAAATGTGAAAAGAGAGACTGGTCTAGCCTGTCAGCCTACATCTTTCTCCGGTACTGGATGCTTCCTGCCCTCAAACATCAGACTCCAAGTTCTTCAGTTTTGGAGCTTGGGATGGCTCTCCTTGCACCTCAGCCTGCAGACAGCCTATTGTGGAGCCTTGTGATCATGTGAGTTAATACTTAATAAACTCCCCTTTTTATGTATACATATACCTATTCCATTAGTTTTGTCCCTCTGGAGAACCCTGACTAATACAAATATTTATTAAAGAGTTAATAGTACACAGAAGTATGTTTCTATTGCTGATACCCTATCTTTAAAACATTACTTATCTGAGTTTCACATATCCTGTCTCTGAAAGAGACAAGATACAGGGTATTTGTTAGAGGGTACAGGGGCAATAGCGGGGTGTCTGTTCATAGACTGGGTGTTTAACTTCTATCCTGTAGCAATAATGTGTAGATATTATCTCTCCAACATAGTTCTAAACAATTATGTTTAGGGCCAAAACACTAGCAATAACCCTTATTTTCTCACTTTTCTTCACATCTCTCATCCAATCTATCTGTTAATCCTGTCTACTCATCTTTCCAGGATTACTTGATAGTAATCCATTTCCATAGTTAGCCAATAATCATCTGGGAAAAAGATAATAAAAGCTACTATTTCTGATCTATTACCTTCTGCCAAACACGGAGCTACCACCTTGTGTGCGTTATATTAATGAACCCCCACAACAAACCCGTCCTCTGATATTGTCATCTCCACATAACAAACGTGGAAACCAAGGCTTTGAGTGGTTAGGTAATCTTTCTACATTCCCATAGCTAGTGAGTGGTAGTTCTCTAATATCTGTAATGCCAATGTTGAAAGGTAGATCCAAGACCCTCCAGATCTGTCACAGTGCCATTTTATCCACTTCCTAAAATAGCAGACCGAAAGCGAAAAATAATGGAAACGACTATTGTTCTGTAATTAACCTCCTTTCCAGTTGAATCAAATGCTAAAGAGAGTGGCATGGTATTGTGGGTGTGTGGGAGAAATATAAAGCAGAAATGGGATAGAGCATTAGTCAGTTTTTAGCATATGATTTTCTTTTTGCAAAAATATCTCCATTAGGTGTTCACAACACTACTCACACCTGATTTTCTTGTAAACTGAAACTCGTGCCTTCTTGGACTCCATTTCTTTTTCCTCCTCCTCTGCTAACCCTTAGCTCTGTCCTCCACCCTCTTTTCTCTCCAAATTCCTTCTCTAGGTGATCTCATCCTCTTCTATGCTTAAAATAACATTTTTGTACTGATGACTCATAAATCTCTATCTCCAGCTCTTACCACTCCCCTGGGCTCTAGATTTATATATGCAACTGCCTACTTGACATCACCTCTGAGCTGTCTAATAGACATCTCTAATTTAGTATTTCCAAAATAAAATTCTTGATTTACCCACAGCCGTCTTCCTTATCTCTCAGTTACTGGTATCGCCACCAACCGAGTTTCTTGAGCCAAAACACTAGCAATAACCTTTGTTTTCTCACTTTTCTTCACATCTCTCATCCAATCTATCTGCAAATCTTGCCTACTCTTATTTCCAAAATACATTCACAATCCCACCACTTATCACCATCTCTATTGCTACAACCCTAATCCAAATGACTAATATCTCACAGCTGGGCTGGAATGGGCTGCTTCCCCTCTTCCCCTGCCAGAATTCATTCTCCATGCCGTTGTCAGCCAGAGTGATCTTTTTAAAGCATAAAACAGATCAAATTGATCCTTTGCTTAAAAGCTTCCAGTAGTTCCACCGGGTTTCCAGCAAAACGGAAACTTCCCAACATGACCAGCAAAACTGTACACAATGCACTCCTTGCCAGCCTCTCAGACGAGATCACATGCTTCTCTCCTTATCATTCTCCCAGCTCCCTTCTTTCTACCCTTCCAACACACTGAAGTTTTCATGTCTCTGGTCTCTTTCACCTGCTGTTCCTTCTACACAGAATGCTCTTTCCTCAGACCTTCTATGGTTGCCTGTTTCCCCTCCTGTGAGTTTCAGCTCAAATGTCCCCACCTTAGAATGGTTTTACTGGCCATTCCAGCAAAAACAGTTTCCTCATTCTCTCCTCCAATTTTCAGTAAATACCATTACCCAGTTTTATTATTTTAAAAACAAATTATATGAAAAGTGTTTTCTGTTTGTTTGTTTTAATTGAGACAGTGTTGCTCTGTCACCCAGGCCAGAGTGCAATGGCACAATCTCAGTTCACTGCAACCTCTTCCTCCCAGGTTCAAGCAATTCCCATGCCACAGCTTCCCGAGTAGCTGAAACTATAGGCATGTGCCACCACACCCAGCTAATTTTTGTATTTTCACTAGAGACAGGGTTCTACTCTGTTGCCTGTGCTGGCCTCAAACTCCTGTCCTCAATTAATCTGCCTGCCTCAGCCTCTACAGGTGCTGGGATTACAGGTGTGAGCCACTGCACCTGGCCCAAAAAGCATTTCTTCATGCTCATCATTTGTTATCTTTCTCGCCTCCCCTGGAATATGAGATACAAAAAGACAACCCTGTCCAAAAGAAAGTCTCCTGGTCAATGAAAACTGAGCTCTATGGTACCGTAAGGAAGGTCAAGGTTCTACAAAGATTAGATGAATTATCCCACAATAGTATCCACTCATGATCAAGGAATTCATTAAAATTCAGTCATCAAGAAGGAGTCAGGCAGGGTTCAGTGACTCACATATGAAATCCCAGCACTTAGGGAGGCCAAGGTAGGAGGATTGTTTCAGGCCAGGAGTTCAAGACCAGCCTGGGCAACATAGTGAGACCCTATCTTTACAAAAATTAAAAAATTAGGCAGGCATGGTGGTGCATGCCTATAGTCCTAGCTATTTTGGAGGCTGAGGCTGAAGAGTTGCTCAACCCAGGAGTACCAATCTCAGTAAGCCATTATTGTACCATTGCACTCCAGCTTAGGTGACAGAGCAAGACCCTATCTTGCACTCCAGCTTAGGTGACAGAGCAAGACCCTATCTTCAAAAATAAAAAATAAGAGAATGAAAAAAAGCA
Source organism: Sapajus apella (assembly GCF_009761245.1). Taxonomy (NCBI): domain Eukaryota; kingdom Metazoa; phylum Chordata; class Mammalia; order Primates; family Cebidae; genus Sapajus; species Sapajus apella. Next base: position 41,127,472 of record NW_022436943.1, read on the forward strand.
TTCAGATTAAAACACTGGTTTCTGAAATCCCTTGACCCAGGGAATATGCTCTAGTTAGAAAATGCAGATAGTCTAGTAATTTAGGTGGACTTTCAATTTTTAAAAAATCAGCACTTCTTTCCGTAATCTCTTAGAAGTTTGAATGTGTATTCCAGTTGACTGGGAAAAAAATCACTTGATAACAATTAAATTTCAGGGGTCTACAAAACTGAAAACTTATTTCTCTTATTCTGGTCAATTTTTTAAAGTATCTTTTTTAAAAAAAGAATTGGAATAATACGTCATTATTAAAAACGTAAAATCTGCGGCACTGGCTCAGTGATCAGGTGGCAGGCAGCGAGGACTCTTTGGTTGCAGCTGGAATGACCGCAATCTATGTTATGCACAAATGACCTATTTTGTAAAATTGTCACCTGTGAAAACTTAAAAGGAAGGTAATGTACTTTGTGAACTTGTAGCTATAGGCGAAATGATTGAAAAGCAGAATTTTTCTACCAAGTGTCAATCACTGTTGGCTTCACTTGACAAAATACTACAATTAAACGATGAGCTAAGAACAGAAGTAACAACCAGGAAAGTATGAAAGGTAACAAAGATGGTCCAGGAAATTTGGAGACTTGGAGAACTGGACAAAGCAATTGTTTCTTATCACTAATTAGTGACAGACTGATAAGAACACAGTCTTGCATCAAGGAATAAATCAGTGTATGGTTTCCATACAAGTTGTTAAACTTCTGAATGGGTTAAGATAACACCCATTTAGTCTTTTATACGAACAAAATGACCCAATTTTTTTTTTTTTTTTTAAAGACTGAAGCTGTGGCTCTTCTACTGAAGCTTAGTTGGCTTAAGATATCTACAGTTCAGAGAAAACACAGATAGGCATGTATCAAAAAAAAGCTGTGTAAAGGGCTATTGGCACAAGAAGTTGACCATAATTAACTATAAAAAGAAGCTGATTACTTTCTTGAGAAAGTTGTGTAGCCAAAGAAATAATGAACCTAAAACTTTTGTGTAAAGCAGAAACATTAACAATAGTTAGGTATGTGAACTTCTATGTGCAAGTATCAGACTAAGAAAGCTTCCCATCCTGAGGGAGTGTACATTCTATAACACACTTTGCAGATGTCACCAAGGCAACAATAGAAAAGGAAGAACCTCCAAAGAATGAAATCAAGAGCCATGGACTGGTGAACCCCTCCCCAGGAGTCAAATCAGATCCTAATCTAGAACTTTCCTCATCCCAGTGAATGGGGACTGGCCGTAAAATTTCAGAATTTATACAAACCAGCCTTGGCAATATTATAGACACCTCACCCCTATTCTGCTATTTTGTACTGGGTGTCAGGGGAAAGAGATAATCTTTTTGTTTTTTTCAGTTGATTTTATAATCAGAAGGAGCCACATCCAGACCTGATAAGGAGACCACTTGGTTACCACTGAGAAACTGTAGACATAAGAGTTTTATGCCATAAAACTGGATACGTTTATTCTGTAAGACTGGATAAGACTTTGGGGTGGTTTCCATAGGGACACATTGAGTGAGTTGAATATTGATGACCATAAGTGGTGTCCTTAGTACTGCTCACAAAATATTTTTAATTCTGTCATACCCAATTACTTGGAGGATTATAATGTCTTGCTCTCCTTTGCATGAATGGGACATGTGACTGGATCTGACCAATGAGTTTGAGCAGAAGCAATGTTTTACTTCCAGGTTAGAACCTTTGATTCCCTGTGTGAAACCTTCCAGAGCTCTTTTCTATATGACATTGTGAACACCATTTGTTTTGATGCTATTTTCAGCCTGGGATCCCTGCTGATTCACAATAGCCATATAGCACAATATTGTTTTAAGTCACTAAAATTTCAGAGTTTTTGTTTTTTGAGACTATACCTGAGCCTCTGATAAAGTTCCTTCTTTGACAACTTTGGAAAACTTTTTATTTTATCATTTTTTAACAATTTTGGATTAATACTCTGTGCACTGTTTTATGACCCACTCATAAAAATAGTCGCATGCATCTTTCTGTATTCTTTATATATTTTTATGCAACATCAGCATTCATGGCTGCCTAATAATTCATAAGAGAGATGTTATGTAATTTTTACTCAATCCCACGTTGATAAAACTAAATGAGACATTTCAAACATTTAGTATTATAAATAATAATATCGTGTGTATTTCTATAGCTAAATCTTAATAGTACATTCATGATGATTTCCAAGTCTTAGGATTTGTGCATCGAAGCATATGCAAACTTTTAAAGATTTTGACATTTACTCACTTATTCAGGTTGCATTCTAGGCATTAGAGATAGTAATAAGATGCACAAAGCTTCCACGGAGCATATTTCCTAGTTGCTTTCAGAGAGTCTACTGATGTCCTCTAATACATTCTACTACCAAAAAAGTGAATGCCCATTTTCCCACACTGTTGGCCATATTGCTTATGAGCATATAAATGTCTTCTCTCTTGTTATCCATAACATCATCTGTCCAGAATGTCCCAGCTATATTTGAAGATGACAAGAATGATAGTAACCTCACAACCACAGGCTAACCAAAAGATGCGTTTTTATTCTCAGAAGAGTGCATGTCACAAACTAAAATGAGTAGTCAACCTTCTCTATCAACTTGGGAAAGGGGGCAAATCCTGCATGACCCCTGTCTATTTTATAGCATTTCTTCCATTGTACATGTTGTTTGCATCTCTTTTTCTCTATAGACTATCAGGTCCTTGAAAAAGAACAAGGAAGAATGCTTAAAGAGGTGTTAAGGCAGTCAGTTACTCAAGCGGGATATAGGGGATGAATCACAACCTGGCTTACACCTCGCAGCTTTGCTCTGTCAGTGGCAACAAACAATGAGTGCCTGTGCTTGCCTCTGCTCATGTCATCTCCCTCCACCAACAGGCAAGTTAATTACGCAAACAAAGGCAGCAACTATCGTGCTTGAAAGAGCCTGGTGGCAGTAACTGGTAATCTTTTGCAGACCCATAAAAATGGAGTTGGAGAAATAGCTGTAAGTTGGCACCATTTATGCAGATATTGTTTCCTACTTACATTATATAAATAAATAAATGAAAGTGACGTCTATAGATTCCTTTTCACACTAATTCCACATGCACAGCAACGGTGATGTGATAAATAGAATTTCATACCCCAAATCCATGGAACTTAAAATTCAAACTCAAAACAACTATTCACTGAAATTTCATTGGCACGTTTGTATGATTTTTTAAGCCTCTCAAGGGAGGATTTGGGGATGAGCCTAAAAGAAATATAATTTCGAAATTTTATAAGGAAAATATTATTTTTCAATAAGATATAAAATATTTACTGTCAGTGATGGTGTTCTGAGTAATTGGTAGCTCTTACAATGACAGCACAGTGTTTAAGGATGCATTTCATCCTACATAAGCAATAATTTAAGCTATATATCAAAACCTTAAAAAAAATCCAAACCCAGTGGAATAGAAATTGGCTATCTCTGAAAGTGTGTGTATATCCTTAATATCATTAGTTCTCTGTGAGTTTTTTCCAAATATTCCCATTTAGATTTTCCTACCTAACTTGTAAATTGTGGTCAAACACCATAAAAGGTGTATAATATAGAGCTGGAAAAGGGAACCTGATAGACTTACTGCCCTATTTAATTTGCCAGAATGAGTTTCTTTCCTTTTGGGTTTCTTTCTGAGTCCTTGAGGAATGTTTTGTCTTTCTCTAGAGTGGGAGTGCAATGTATAAATCTTCTAAAAGCTTGGCTTACACTTCGTCTCTTGCTCACAGAAAAAAATTTCCGGCAGGCATTCAGCTTTCTTACATCAACTGCTCTCACTTCACTGGCCCAACCTAATTCCTCCAGCTCTTCCACAGAGCCCCTCTGTGCAACTCAGGATCATCTTCACTACTTTTTTTGATTTTTTAAAACCTGATAGTATCTCTTTTTTCTGTATCTCTAATGCCTGCTGAGTTCTGCTGCCCTGCATTTATTTATTTATTTATTTTGTTTATCACACCTGAAATATCTTCTCTCCAGCATTTGTGACCTCAGGCTCTGTATTTCCTTAAAGTCCAGCTCCAGGCTCACCTCTACCCTTAAACCTACCTTGAATTCTCTTACTCAGTGATGAATATTCCTGGATGTCTCATAGATCAGGCATACAGGATGCTGCCACATTTGCTTACATAATAACTTGGGATTATTTATTTTCCAGCTTTTTAGGTGGACAAACATGTCTGCCTTACTCAGTAAACATAGTAGCAAATTTATTGGACTGGGAATTAGGGCCTTGTGGCCCACTACATAAATTTTAAAATATCACCTTAAGCAAATCACCTAACAACTCTGTCTTTGTCTTGAAAAGAGAACACGGAATTACAATAACATCACTTTTAAAGTACCTTCACTTTTAATATTATGTGAATCTTCAAGAGTAAAGATTATTTTTTGTTTCCCTTGTGTCTTTCATAACATGTACCACAGAGCTGGACAAATAGTAATTTAATAAATGTAATTTAACTAATTTAATAAGTAACTTGGGAAATGGATAGATGGCTAGGTGGGTGATCACTCACTCTGTGATCTTATCAACTTTATAATCCTTCATTTCTTTCAACAAGCCTAAAGCAAAAATCATCAAATACTTAATTGTTCTCTTTCTATATTGATCACATATGAATATTACTTTTTGCCTTCTCTTGTTTTGTTCCCAAATTGACTTCAATAAAGAAAACTCTCTGCCTCCCATGGTTTCTTCAGAAAAGCCCTGTGGAATCTACCTGCTGAAATAAGGATATCTGGCTGCTTCTACAACTTTAATTATTGCAAAAAGAAAAGATTCAAAGCAACAGTGAGTAATATTATACTTTTTTTTAAAAAATGACTGCTTCTTATGAGATAAGATAATGTTGCATAACCAAGACCTGAAATTCAATTCTCATCTATGGTAACTCTAGCTGTTTCAATTATGCGAAATCATGTTCATCAACAATTTGACAGAGGAACACAAAAGAAAATATTTCACGTCTTCCAACAGTCGCAGATTTGTGAGCAGAGAGAAAATGACATGAGTATATTTGAATCAAAGTGTGAAGATATGCTTAATTCTCTTCCAACGCTGATTCTCAGCACCATTTTTAAGATATATGAATTAATTCTCATATACACCAACCAGATCCAGACTCCCATAGGATTTACTACCATAAGAGATGGTGGAGGTTGTTATAACGTAAACCCTTACTCCAAATATGCAAACTACAAGGTAAGTTTCCTAATATATACAACACTTTATCCTGTTTTAAGCACAATTAAAGTATCTCTGTCTATTCCAAAATCAAGATATTCCATGACAATGGAATGACAACCACCTATTCTGGCTTGGAATGTCTCCATTTTAAATGTGTGTGATGATCATCCAAGTATACACCTACTTGTCAGGTTGTATTTCAATTTTTAATTTTGATCCCATGGTCACCATAACTGTGGGCCATAAACTAATTTCAGTGATGATCCTGGCAAGATCCTTCTCAATTGATATTTATTCAACAATCATATATCAAATAGAGATGTATTCAGTCAGCCAATATTGCAGATATGTATTGTGTGTTTATTAGGTGTCAGGTATTGTGCCATTATTTGGAGACACAAAGAAAAACGAAATACAATATCAACCTTCTAGAAAAGAGGTCAACTAATTTTTCTGCAAAGGTCCAAGTGGCAAATCTTTTAGGCTTGTGGGCCATATTGTTTTTTTCCAGGTACTCAACTCTGCCATTGTAATTGGAAAGCAGCCATGAGAATATAAACAAATGCACCTGGTTGTGTTCCAATAAAACTTTATTTCAAAAACCGGTGGCAAGACTAGTTTTTCAGCCCCTGCTGTAATTGCCTGAGGTATAGAGCAGTCCCATCTAATAAGAACATAATGTAAGGCACAAATGTGAGCCATATATATACTTTTAAACTTTCAATTAGACACACTGATAAGTAAAAAGCAGTAAGTGAGGTTAATTTTAATAACATGTTTTATTTGACTGGGTATATCCCAAATATTATCATGACATGTGAACAAGTACTTAACAATTACTAGGCAACATACTAGGTTTTTGAAATCTGATGTTTACATTACATGTACAGCACTGTTCAACTTGTCCCAGTCACATGTCAAGTGCTCAGTAGCCACCACACTGGTTAGTGGCCAGCATGTTACACAGCCCAGGTCTAAACAGATACATAATTGGTAGGGATAAGCATGAAGTACTTAGAGTGAACATGAAGGAGGAAAAGCCAACCTTATTTCCATGGTGGTTATGGCTGGTGGCCAGGGAGAGTTTTCATAGGAAAGGCATCCAGCATGTACAACAGTAATTCCCTAGTTGAGGATACAGAGAAAGAGGATTTTGAACAGAGGGAAAAACATGCTAAAAACCTAGAGAGAGGGAAAGGTATAGCTTCTTAAAACAATTTAAAGCAACTCCTTATCTACAGAGTCAGGGTGGGTGGTGTGGACCCTGAGCTAAGGCAGTGGCATTGGAAATGGAGGGAAGCGACTTAGATGTGAGAGATGTTAATGAGACAGAATTGACACAGCCTGGAGATGGACTGGACATAGATTGGACGAGGAAGAAGGAAGCAGAAGGGATGATGTTGAAGGTTTTAGCTTACACAGAATGCAAAGATGAAGTTATCATTTGTTGAGATGGGACATGTAGAAGCAGGAGCAGATTTGGAGAAAGGTGAAGAGTTCAGCCTTTGAGGCCTCAGGGAGATAGGCACAAAGATAGCAAAAGATATGCAAAAGCCACAACCATGTGCAGAACATGCCTTCATGCTCAGGAAAGCCTTTTATGGCAGCAGCTGCCCTCATGCTGTGAACAAAAGTCTCTCTCCACTTTCCCTCCTGAAGTTTTCTCTAGTAGCTCTGCCACCACATGAAGGGCTAAACTCCTGATTTTGTTGGCTTAGAATGCTTGTTCTTTCCCCTCTGTTTTACCTACTCAGCTCCTATTCATTTTCAGGTCTCAGTTCAAATGCCACTTCTCAGGGAGACTTCTCAGATCCCCAGATGATCCACATAGACACATGTATCTTTCCTCAGCGGCAATTTTCACACTCGTAATTTCACAAGCATTTGTGTAATTATTTGATTATTGACTTTCTGTCTTGAAAATAAAGTTTAGTAAGCAAGAACTGTGTCTATTTCTGCTTGACACTGTGATACTACCCTCTGCCATTTACCTGGCACATCATAGATGTTCAATAAATATTTGTGGAATGAGTGAATATGATATTAAAAGTCACTGTTGAGATTCGCAATTATCTGGATTGTGAATGTTAGCATGAATCAGTGCAATGGATTCCAATATTCATCCACAAATACGATCTGGCAAGACATACTAATTCTCTTTATTTTTCCATCATTGAATTTAATTTTATTTTTAATTCTTCATTTACAGCTGAGGTGGCAAAAATTTAATCTCAGTCATTTTATGTTTCCTGACGTTACTAAAGGCCTTCCCAGCCCAGGAATCCTTCTTGCACTGAACATAGAGATTCGATTCCTAATTCCTCATAAGTTTCTTCGAAAATTGGGGTTATGGCAAGAGTCTTCACCCTTTCTTTGAGGGGACAGACTTAAAAATCACAGCCAAAACTGTTGATTTCCCCCCCACCTCCAGCTTTCTGCCCTGCAATAGCCATTTCCTTAGGTAATAAATGCACGAAACTTTAGCTGTATGACTGGAAGTAGAGGATGGAAGAGAGGGATAAAAGAAATTTTAGAGAAAAAAAATTGGTCAATAAGTTAAAAAACTGTTCTCCTATCACATTCATTTACTTAAAAAATAAGAGGTATTGCTTCTCAGCCTTTTGGCTAAGATCATGTATAAACTAAGAGGCCTTAAATGATTTTGCTTGAACAGATTTAGCATCACAGAAATTTCAACGGCAACAAGACAGATGAGGAAGAACAAACAATACTTTCCAGGTAGGTCTAACCACAAGGCAGAGCCAATGATTCAGTTTTGCATCTCCTGTGGAACGTAGCACAACCTGGGATGGAGTCAGCTCTCAGCTCATCGCTCCTGAGTTGAATAGCATCCTAAATTTCTGCTCTGTAATTACTCATAAGTGCCTGTGAAACTGCCATCTCCATCTCTGGAAGGCAGAAACTTTGAATCGGACACCTTGTGTCATGTTGCCAGCACCTAACTACAATGCCTGGCACAAAGTAAGGGCTGTGCAAGTATTTATTAAATAAATAAATGTATTGAACAGGGAAAAGGAAGATAAGAATGTACAGGGCCAAAATTCCCTGTTCTTCAAGTCCCAGCTCAAATTTTCAGCCTTCATCTTCTTAGAAGCTTCCCTTAGAAGTTTTTGTCCCTACCTCTGACCTTCCTAAATGTTTTGTTTAGTCCTCTTAGAGCATTTATTAGAAAACAGTATACATAATGGTAAGGATACAAACCCTAGAACTAGAATACCTTTCTTTAAATACCAGCTCCACTATTTGCAAGCTGCGTTTTCTTGAGCAAATTATTTAAGGTCCCTGAGCTCTGCTTTCTTATCTACAAAATTGAGAAAATTTTATGATCAATTTCATTAGGCTTGTTGTAAGGATTCAACTAGCTAATAAATGAGAAACAGCCCAATATCCAACACATAGTAAGCACTCAACAATTATCTATTACACATGTCACTCTCCACTTTACATTTATTGAACTGCTGCATTTATTGAACATATACTATATTCTGAGTACTATGGAAAGCCTGGAATAGGTTTTCTTAAATAATAGTGGTGTGTATGGATTTTCACAATGCAGCCATAGTTGATCCTATGGGTTATTATTTTATCTATCAACCATTATGAAACTGAGGCTGAAAGGGATTACATAAACTGTCTGAGTTCTCATAAGTAGTAATTAGATTTGCTGTCATCTGAGCCCAGCTGATATTGCAACAGCCCCACACATGGGTCTCCATGGATGTACACATCTTATGTCTTGTACCGAATTGTAAATTCCATTGCAGGCAAGGATTTTATCTGATTTATCTCTGCATCCCCTGAAGTATCTAGCTTAATGCCTTATATGCCAACGATGAGTAAATATTTATTAAATGGTTAAATACAAAGTGAAGGGGCCCCAAAGTCAAATTTATCAATGTCACAATACTGTCCTAAAATTAACTCTGCAGAAGTTGTTCACATGCATTTTGAGTAGAGGGAACCCTTTATAGCAGCACCCACACTAACAGTCACATTCTAAAGGGCTCCAATAAAAATACTGTATAAATAGGTCCTTTGTGTTCCACCCAGTATTGGTTGGGCTCATCCAATACTTAGTATCCTAGAAAGTTGGTATTTATACTATAGAAGCAGCATGGTCTCTACATATTTGAAATTTTAAAATTCTTTTAGGATGGATGCAGTAGTCTTCCTCAGAAAATACTAATAGCAACCATTAGAATAATGAATAATAAATTCGGAATAATGAATCAAGAACTTGAGTATCAGACACAAACCAGGGGCAGCTAGGAAGTGAATCACCAGCTCCAGAGAGGAACGGACTTATCTGTGAAAGGGTATAAGAGCTCACAGTAAAATAGAACTACAATTCAACCCAGCAATCCCATTATTGGGTATATACCCAAAGGAATATCAATCTTCCTACCATAAAGACTCATGCACATAGTTCATAGGAGCAAAGACATGGAATCAGCCTAGATGCCATCAATGCTGGGCTGAATAAAGAAAATGTGGGACATTTAAACCATGAAATGCAGCCATAAAAAATAATGTCATCATGTCCTCTTAGCAACATGGTTGGCACTGGAGGTCATTATCCTAAGTGAATTAATGCAGGAACAGAAAACCAAGTATTGCATGTTACACGTGGGACCTAAACATTGAGTACGCATGTATACAAAGGAAAGAACAACAAACACTGGGGCGTCCTTGAGGGTGGAGGGTAGAAGGAGGGTGAGGATTTAACAACTGCCTATCAAGTACTATGCTTATTACCTGGGTGACAAAATTATCTGTACACTAAAACCCCAAGACATAACAGATGGAGAAACATTCTGTGTTCATGGTTAGGAAGAATCAATATCATGAAAATGGTCATACTGCCCAAAGTAATTTACAGATTCAACACTATCCCCATCAAGCTACCAATGACCTTCTTCACAGAACTGGAAAAAACCACCTTAAACTTCATATGGAACCAAAAGAGAGACCGCATAGACAAGTCAATTCTAAGCAAAAAGAACAAAGCGGACCTAGAAATAGAAATTCCATTTGACCCAGCAATCCCGTTACTGGGTATATATACAAAGGATTACAAATCGTTCTACTATAAGGACGCGTGCACACGAATGTTCATTGCAGCACTGTTTACAATAGCAAAGACCTGGAACCAACCCAAATGCCCATTGATGATAGACTGGACAGGGAAACTGTGGCACATATATACCATGGAATATTATGCAGCCATCAAAAACGATGAGTTTGGGTCCTTTGTAGGGACATGGATGAACCTGGAAACCATCATTCTCAGCAAACTGACAGAAGAGCAGAAGGTCAAACACCGCATGTTCTCACTCATAGGTGGGTGTTGAACAATGAGAACACATGGACACAGGGAGGGGAGCACTACACACTGGGGTCAGTTGGGGGGAGATAGGGGAGGGACGGTGGGGGGTGGGGAGTTGGGGAGAGAGAGCAAGGGGAGAGATGCCAGATGTAGGTGATGGGGAGGAAGGCAGCAAATCACACTGCCATGTGTGTACCTATGCAACAATCTTGCATGTTCTTCACATGTACCCCAAAACCTAAAATGCAATAAAATAAATAAATGAAAAAAAAAAAACGCCAAGACATGCAATTTACCCTTGAAACAAACCTGCTCATGATGAATCTAAAATAAAAGTTGTAAAGAAAACAATAAAAGTAATAAAAATTTTACAAAAAGTTCACAGAATTCCAAAAATGCTAGAGCAGCAGTTCTTTAAGTTTGGTTCATGGACCATCAGCACTGGCATCACCTGGGAACTCAACAGTAATGTAAACTCTCAGCCCCCACCCAGACTTCTAAAATAAGAAGCTTTAATATGGGACCCAACAAACTGTTATAATAAGTCCTCAGGATGATTCTGATGAATGCTCAAGTTTGAGAGCCACTGAGCTATGGTGTAGATCTTCATGATGTATAACTTCATTTTCCAGATATGAATTCCGAGACACATAATTTTTCCAGGACCACACAGCTAATTAGAAAAGACCAGAATGTGCACCTCCTGGTTCAGAGTAAGGAGGGCTGGGAGAAGTAAAGGTAGATGTAAGGAAACTTTATGTTCCTGGATCCTAAGTCTCATTTCTATCTATGGATTATAAGAACAGCAGTTATTTCTGGATGAAGCCTGCAGGGACAAGCTCTGAAGACCACTGGATTAATGGTTGTAAGTCGTAGAGTAAAAAGAGTTAAGCCAGTGTTCTTTACGGAAGAACATTTAATATGAGGATATGAAATATTAATCTTCCAGAGGATAGCAGGGTATATAGCATTTAAACAATTTTTTTGACCGTAAACTGTATTAGGCTATAAAAACAAAAAAGGGAAATGCCCCAGAAACTGCCCAGGTTGCCACGTGACCACCATACACTTCCGTTTCTGGTTCCTAATTCCAGAAGTTACTTTCTAAGGCAGTCTTCAGAGAAAAAAAATGGGGAAATTGTGGTCTATGTTATGTCATAATAGTAATGTTTGTTTTATAACTGATTGATTTATTCTTTAACTGTCAATCAAATCAGTCACAATCAAATGTGTTTACCTTGTAGTTCACAGGGTCCCAAAGGGTTCCCGGTTCCCAAGGTTCATAAGCTCCCTGAAATTATAAGCAGCATTTTGAGTATGTATAAATGTGATATTTTTGGGAGGGGATTTCCAGAGATTTTTTTTAGTTAAATATTTTAAGGGACCTATGGCTTATGCCATCACTAGATTTGTTAGCTCTCTGAAAATGCAGCTAGTGACATCTGGGTTTTCCTTTTATTAGCTTAAAGTCTCACAATTTTTCACTTAACTCTACTGCGAAATTCTCCTGATTGCTCATGTTACTTTCATTTCAGTCTTTCTTGGGTCTGTACTCTAATTTTCTTAATTTTTGAATCTATTACATTCATTTCTAAAAACCTTTAATGGCTCCACTGTTGACTGCCAATTCAAGTACAAAGACTGTAGACCTCCCACAATAAGGCTCTTATTATCTTGTCTTCCTCTCACTCTTGTGTATCCTACAGTCAAATAGACCACTTGTTTTCTCCAAGGACACACTTACCTATACTACCTCTACATTTGGACTGCCTAGGTCTATTTTCTTCTTCAACATTCTTTACTTGCGTTCTCAAAAGCCTTCTCTTCCATGAAATCTTCTTGAGTCCCCAAATAATTATTATTATTTTCTCCTTCCATCGTGAACCCAAAGAAAATATGTGCCAATCTCTTTTGAAATTAATTCTACTTGGAACCCATATAATCATTATTGATGTTCTTAACTACTCCTCCTGTGTTGGAGCACAGAACTGTTATTCCTTGCTTTAAATTTGTCATTAAGTTCTTTCACCGAACCACCCTATTCAAGGTTTTCACCAAAAAAGCAGTATTGACCCCTATCATGCCCTAATCTGAAATGCTCAGATTCTGATTTTTAAAAAGATTTTTTTTCTAGTTCAGAAACTGAACCACAGACAGCGGCTTCTATGCCAGCTTCTCTTATTTCTAAGGTGAAAGGATACAATTAAGGCAGATCAATAAAACAACAAAGATTTCCCCTTTCTCTTTGTTCTTTTGCTCCTTGTGTTGAAGAACTCTCAAATATATTTTCAGAACTCAGGAGTGAAAAAATAATCATTTTTGTTTTTAACAGATCAGTTGACTTCTAGTATTTATCATTTCCTAATCCTACTTTCTTCTCCTCTTCAGCTGAAATGCCTAGCCTGGAGAAAGATGCCCTCCACCTCAACCCCAGGCCCTAAGCAGTCTGCTTCGTTCTGACATATGGACAAAATCACAGTGAAGTTCAACTGGGAATATGACTAGTAGGTAGCCGTGACTATGGAAATAACAGAGTTCAGAGCCAACTCTATCAGTGTGTGTTAGGACTGATACCAACTGGCAGAGACTGATGGGCAAATGCAAACAGAATGATGGCTAAGTCAACACAGGTGCTTACCTACCACCTTTCCATGTGTTTATGCTTAAGCATCTCGATTAACTGTTCATTCTGCATACATTTTCTTTATTCCTGAGATGGATTTTTCTGGCAAACTCGGCTATGTATAAGTGAAAAGAGCAATCTACCAAAAATAATCTAAGTGGGCCCTAATCTCCTCTCAATATTTTCTGTCTGACTTTGGGCAAGTCTTCCTTCTACCTGTTTGCCTTGGTTACTCTCTTTATAAAATAGGAATGATGTCTTGCTTTTCTCATTAAGTCTTGTGTCTACTCTAAGTTATGTGGATGCTATAATTCAATAAATGTTAAATGATGCTAACAGTTTGCCTCATATCCTTCAAAAGCACCTTGAATGCTTAGGATGAATCCAATAAATAAACTAACATAAGTTCAATATCTAGGAGAACTGCTTAATGAAAGAGTAACTGAATTATTCCCAAGTTAATTATTACCAAGCAGGGTGGGTGTAAGAGATGATTTGCTTTTTTCAAATTCAATTTGAGGGATTGATTTTATGGCTTCTCACGTCCCCTTCACTGTTGAAATCCTACAAAACAATGGAGAATCAATAACAGAAAAGTATGCTATGGCTTAAGCCTGAGTTCCTGTTCCCTCTATCATTCCAGTTTTTTCCAAAATCAGTGTTGCTATCATGGTTCTGTTTTGCTTAAAAATCTAGATACGTACACATAGCTTTTAAAAATAATACAAATATGGGTGAGCAATGATATTCTGTTATGGGCTTTTCCATGTGCTGTTCACTATCCCAGGACATTGGAAAATTCTACATTCAAATATTAAAACAGAACACCTGCGTGAAATGTGCACTAACTTTCATTTGAGCTTATCTATTTATAAGTAATTTTGTCTAGAACCTCTTTCTGTTACTGTGCTTGAAATTTAACTATCTTGCTTCTTAGGAACGACTATAAAGGGTGTGATATTGCAAAAAATCACATTTTATGATAATTTTACTTTATAATAATATAGAAAATACGGTCTGCGCTACACAATGGCAGGCTCAGTGATAGAAAGTAAGGCTTCATTTATCCAGGATGATTGGGAAATGAGGTGTCTCTGCTGTGATTTGTCCTGATAACTGAGGCTTATTCCCTTTGCATGTCAAAAGGTTTTATTTAAACTAACTTCAGTAGAAAGATTTCTCAATGTATCACTCAGTTTCCAGCCTAATTAAATATATACTGAAGCTATTAACCTGCTATTAATGATAAAGTCAGCACATGGCTATCAGCCACCACACAGGGCCGCATCATGGTAAGAGGGGAGCCTGAGAGGGGAAAGCTTGCCTGCGCCTTTGCTCAGTGCCCCCACTTGTTCTGCTTTCTGAGTCATGTCTGTAACAGGCTTTCTATTGCCTTTCTCACTGTTAGTGGCCTTTTTATCAGTTTCCAATACTCTCACTCCAAGCAATTTTTCATTCCTTTAAATTCCTGTTTTTAATTTGCAGAAAGCCCAATAATAAAGCCCTCTTAGGAGTAGATGGTAAACAAGCGTCATTCCAACTGGGGTACAACTAGGAGTCAGTGAGGATCAATGAGGGTTCGTATGTAGACAAGTAGCAGATGTTCCAGCTGCCTGGTTTTCTACCAGGACCCAGAGAATGAGGTTACTGAGAGCCTTCCGTGAGAGCAAGTACTCTCATTATTTTGCTTTGCATTTTTACCTCATTATTTCACTCGGATAGTGTGTCCTTAACTACATTATATATAAAGTCCTTGAGGGCAGGAAACATATTTTATTGTTCATCTGTTTTGCCACACTACCTAAAATAGTGCTGAGTATATTTTTTTTAAAAAAAGCATGCTCATATAATTTGACTATGCTATGCCTTCCCCCAGAACCCTGGAGAAATTTACATTGAAACATTAATTCGCTCTGATACCTGTTTCTGTCATTTGGCATTATTTGTGCCCAAGTGTTCCTCCAATAGCATTGACTGACTTGCCCTAGGCGTTCCTGTAAATAAGGATTTCTTGTTTAATTGGTGGCACTGTAATTGGAAACTAGTCTCCATCTCAGCTGTTCTCTTTTGATTCACAATTCTTTCATAGAGAATTTTTTTCTGGTCTGTACACTTCATAGGCAAAATTCCAGCTTTACCCTACAGCCCAACGATAGTCCTTATTTTTCACACCATAAAGGCCCAGTAACTCATCAATATTTCTTAAACTGTGCCTCACTTAAATTTTTTTGGCCTATCAAAGGGTCTGTCTTTTTTAGAATATCTATTTCTTTTTTGTTTTCTTTTTTCATCATGACTCTCAAAAGAGTTTTGAGTAGAGACTGGTCCTCAGAAACAAAAGCAAAGACACTTTAAATATCTGGCCCATTTATATATTTATTCTGAGTTTTTTTAATGCAATGTCACACAATGCCATGTGTTATCTCAATTCTTCTCATCCTGCAAAAGTCACGACAGGAAATCAGGTTTCCTTATGGCATCAACTTTCTAGGAATCGCCTTCTCTATTTGCCCAAAATGTGAAAGTGCATGCAATCTTTGCCATGCTGCAAACATTTCTTGCTTCTATCTGTAATGTTTTGGTTGCTTTTAAAGTCATTCTCTAAACCTGTAATGTGTCCAGGCCACTTGTCTGTAGACACTTGGAAAGTGGGGTCACTGATCTAAATACAATGTGCTAACACCAATCTCTGCTTTATACATAGTACCTGTAAACCAAATCCTCCTGGGAATGGTAAGGTCTATTCAGTTTCTGATATTATTGCAATCATTCACTGGCTATCTCTTTGACATGACCTTCTTTTCTCAAAGCTAACTCTAAAACCCCATCTCATTTACTTGAGAGAAAGAAGGTGCAAAAGTCACCTCTGTGCTTATTGCAAACATTAATTTTTCTTCAGGATGCTCTTGAAAATCCAGAATGACCACAGCTTATCCTGATCCTTAAGCTGTACACTCTGTAAGCAGAACATAGGATTCACACAATATAGTCCCATAGTTGGCTGAATAGATTTTCCAGTAAAATATGTGTGTTAGGGAATGAATAAAAAATGTTTACTGTATGTGCATCTTAGAGGGCAATAATAAAATACTCATGTACTCACCAAAGATTTGAGACAGTCAGCATTAAGACCCCATTAGCACGCTGTGTACCCCTCCCCACTCGTCACCCTTTCTATTTTCCTAGAGGTAATCACAGTCCTGAATCTTGTCTCTTTTTCTCCTTCTCTTTTGCTATCTTCCTCTCACTCTATCTCTCAAACTCTCTTTCTCTCGTAGTTTATCACCTTTATATGATTTCTTAAATAATATTTCATTTGGAGGCCAGGCGCAGTGGTTCACGCTTGTAATCCCAGCACTTTGGGAGGCTGAGGCAGGTGGATCAGGAGGTCAAGAGATTGAGACCATCCTGGCCAACATGGTGAAACCCCGTCTCTATTAAAAAAAGAAAAATTAGCTAGGCATGGTGGCACATACCTGTAGTCCCACAGCTACTCGGGAGGCTGAGGCAGAAGAATCACTTGAACCTGGGAGGCAGAGGTTTCAGTGAGCCATATATAGCACCACTGCACTCCAGCCTGACAACAAAGTGAGACTGTCTCAAAAAAATAAATAAATAAATAAAATAAAAATAAAATAATAAATATTTTGTTTGATATTTGGCTTTTTTATTTACACAAGTGAAATTCTATATGTAATTTTTTTTTGTGATAGGCTTATCACATTCCATATTATAAGATTCATCAATGTTGAAGAAGATAACTGTAGCTCTTTTTCTTTCTTTCTTCTTTCCTTCCTTCCTTCCTTCTTTCCTTCCTTCCTTCCATTTCTTTCT
>NW_022436943.1:41144536-41232626 GCF_009761245.1 Sapajus apella
CCTTCTTTCCTTCCTTCCTTCCATTTCTTTCTTTCTCTTTCTTTCTTTCTTTCTTGCTTGCTTGCTTGCTTGCTTTTTCCTTCCTTCCTTCCTTCCTTCCTTCCTTTCTTTCTTTCTCTCTGTCTCTCTCTCTCTCTTTCCTTCTTTCTTTCTCTCTTTCTTCTTTCGATACAGTCTCGTTCTGTTACCCAAGCTGGAGTACAGTGGTGTGATCTTAGCTCACTGCAATCACTACCCCACGGGCTCAAGCAATCCTCCTGCCTCAGTCTCCCAGGTTCCTAGGATTACAGGCACACACCACCATGCCCAGCTAATTTTTGTATTTTTGTAGAGACTGAGTTTCACCATGTTGCCCAGGTTAATCTTGAACTCCTGGGCTCAAGTGATCCTCCCACCTCTGCCTCCCCAAGTGCTGGGATTACAGGTGTGAACCACTACACGCAGCCAATAGCTATATTTCATTATTTTTAACTATGATATACTATACTAGTCTATGAACATACCACAACTTATGAATCTGTTAAACTGTTGGTAGACAATTTGGATACTTTCCTGTTTTCTGCTATTATGAACAATGATGCTTGAAAAATCTTGAATTTTCTCTTGTATACATGCTAGAATTCCTCAAGGACATATATCTAGGGGTGTAGGTATGATTGTAGGAAATTTTCATCCACAGTTTTACTTTATAATGACACATTGCTTTCCAGTTCTACCAGTTTATACTCTTGTCTGCAAGAGATAACTATTCCCATTGCCCGTATCCTCACTGCACTTGATATTAATCACCTTTTAATTTTTTGGTAAACTGGTAGGCACGAAATGATATCCCATTGAGATTTTAATTAGCATTTCTTTGCTTAACAATAAGGTTGAGCATCTTGTCTTATGTTTATGGTAATTTGTATTTCCTCCTCTGTAAGATGTATGTTTAAGTTTTTTGTTCTTGGTTTTATTGTGGTATTCATATTTTCAAACACAAATATTTAGTCATTGACATAGATTGCAAATTACTTATTTCAGTATAAGTCTTTCTCTTCATTGTCTATACGGTGTTTTTATTCTATAAATGAAAGCTTTACATTGTAATGTATGTACATTTTATCATCAATTTCCTTTGGACTTGGTAATTTGTTTAAGAAACAATTTTACTTCAAATTCATATGACTGTTTCAAAGATTCTTAGAAGTTTTGAAATACCGCCTTTCACATTTATGTCTTTCATCTGCTTGGAATTAATTGTAGTTTGTGGTTTGTAATACAGAACCTTTTTTTTTTTTAATTTTTTCATTTGTATAATCAATATTCCAAGCACCATTTGTTAAATAGTTTATTCTTTCCTCACTGATCTACCATTGCTGAACTGACATAAATTAAGTTTCGTGTATGCCGTGGGCCTGTTTCTGAGGTCCCTGTTTAGTTGCATTTGTCACTTAGTAAATCTTTGTAGCAATAAGGCATTGTTATAATTACAATAGCTTTAAACTAAAATTACACCTGGTAAGACAACTCCCTTTCCTTATATAAAAACATTGTTTTTCAGAAATGTTTGATTTAGTTAGATTATTAACTTAACTTTTGGTTAGGTAATTAATTTGAGATGTTTTCTCCTTTTAGGATAGGTGTTCACAGCTATACATTTCTCTCAACGCATTTCTTATGCAAGATGAATACTTGAGGTTGAAAGTAAAATGATAGGGAAAGATATACCATTCCAACACTAATCAAAAGAGAGGTGAAGTGACTATATTTATATAAGACAAAATAGACTTCAAGAAAAAAACTATTACTACAGACAAAGAAGGCTATTTTATACTGATAAAAGGGCCAATCCGCCAAGAAGACAAAACAGTTATAAACCTATACGCACTTAACAGAAGACCCCAAGAAAACATGA
The DNA here is from genome assembly GCF_009761245.1 of Sapajus apella. Classification (NCBI taxonomy): domain Eukaryota; kingdom Metazoa; phylum Chordata; class Mammalia; order Primates; family Cebidae; genus Sapajus; species Sapajus apella. The sequence goes on from NW_022436943.1 coordinate 41,146,434, forward strand.
AGCAAAACTGACAGAATTGAAGGGAGAAATACATTAATTCAATACTCTAATCTCAATAATGGATAGAAGAACTAGACAGAAGATAAATAAGGAAAGAGAAGACTTGAACAACACCATAAACAAACTGGGCCTTGCCGCGGCTGCAGAATACCCCATACAACAGCAGAATGTACATCCATCTCAAGTGCACATTGAACCTTCCCCAGGATGGAACGTAGGTTAGTCCATAAAAGAAGTCTCAGCAAATTTCAAAGGACTAAAATTGTACAAGTGTGTTCCTAGACCATAATGGGACAAAATCAGTAACAAGGAAATTTAGGAAATAGGAAATTCACAGATATGTGGGAATTAAACACACAATATTAAATAACCAATGGATTGGAAAAGAACTCACAAAGAAAATTTAAAAATACATAGAATTGGGCCGGGCACAGTGGCTCGTTCCTGTAATCCCAACATTTAAGGAGGCCAAGGTGGGTGGATTGCCAGGTCAGAAGATTGAAACCATCCTGGCTAACATGGTCAAACCCTGTCTCTGCTAAAATACAAAAATAATAATAATAATAATAATAATCAGCTAGGTGTGGTGGTGCATGCCTGTAGTCCCAGCTACTCAGGAGGCTGAGGCAGGAGAATTGCTTAAACTTGGGAGGCAGAGGTTGCAGTGAGCTGAGATCATGCCACTGCAGTCCAGCCTGGTGACATAGTGAGACTCTGTCTCAAGAAAAAAAAAAAAAAAAAAAAAAAAGATTTTTTTATTAAGTGCTATGGCAACTTAAGTTTCACAAGCAAAAGAATGAAGTTGGACCCCTATGTCATATTATGTACAAAAATTAACTCAAAATCGATAAAAATATCTAAATATAAGGCTGGGATTATAAAGCTCTTAAAAGGAAACATAGGTGTAAAATGTTCATGACTTTGGATTAGGAAGTGGTATTTAGATATGACACCAAAAGCACAAACAACAAAATGAATGAATGAAAAATGGTGGTGGGAATGAAAAATGATGCAACTGCTTTGGAAAACAGTTCAGCAGTTTTTGAAAAAGTTAAACATAAAATTTCCTTTAAGATTCAGCCATTCTACTCTTAATATATACCTAAGGCAATTGGGTATATATAAATATGTACTTCCTTTATGCCCATATACACCCTTAGATATATGTAGATATAAATATGTGTCCAAACAAAATCTTGTATATGGATGTTGCTAAAAGCATTATTAGTAGTAGCCAAAAAATAGAAATAATCCAAATATCCATCAACTGAGGAATAAAGAAAATGTGGTATATTTATATGATAAAATATTATTTGACCATAAAAAATAATGAAGAACTGATACATGCTATAATATGGATAAAGCTTGAAGACATTATATTAAGTAATGAAACTGGTCCAAAAAGGTCACGTATTGTGTAATTCGATTTGTATGAAATGAGAAATTTCTATGGAACTTTTATGTTTCCTTGAAAATTACATGTATTCTACAACTGTTGGATACAGTGTCTTATAAAAGTCTATCAGGTTCTATTCTAATCTTCTAGTCTTACTAAGTTTTTAATGTGTTTGATCTACCAATGAAAGACAAATGTTTAAATCTTCCACTTTGATAGTGAAATTGTCACTTTCTCTTTGTAGTCCTATTAATTTTCATTGTATATGCTTGAGGCTATTAGGTGCATACAAGTTTAGAATTATTACATCTTTCCAGAAAATCGAATAGTTTATCCTTATTTAATTGGCATCTTTAGTAATATTTCTTTCCTTAAAATGTTTTGTCAGATATTATTGTAATTACATCAACTAGCTATAGTTATATATTTTTTTTAACTAACACCATAAGCTTATTAAAGGATTCTTTCACATTCAATGTGCCACAATTGATTACATTAATAAGAACAATTTGGAGGGTTTTAAATTTTATAGAACCTTTTAATGTGGCCTTTTACTTTTTCACTAAGGTATTTTATTCAAAAGCATTTGATGTAACTGTCAGTTTCTCAAAACATCTGATAGTTATAAATTTAACCATGTCCACGTCATGAGTTATGCCAAATAATACCAAACTATGCTGACTTAATTAGCATCACACAATCTTCTTAATCAGCTGATATGATGGACAATTAAACTATTTTAGAAGTTAGAATTATTACATAGTCATAAAACTAGGTTTAAATGTTTTCTCTGCTCTGTAATATATAAAACGGCCTTTGACATGACACTAAAGTGTCTTCTTTTTTCACCAGTGCTTGCTCTGGATTATATTTACTCTGCAAAATATAAACCTTCTTTGTCAGTAACTTCAATCCATCAATTTATCTCACTACTTTTCTTTTCATTGCCTGCTCTTGTTGACCTGTATTTTCTCTGCAATTTGAAGTACAGTGCCATAACTACAGCAATAATATCTTTTATCTCATATAGTTTTTTGAAGTGTAAAAAGCACTTGTAGGCATATTAGTAGGTGCTCAAAAACTATTTGTTGAATTGAATTATTCTGTGTTTTCACAATTACCAAATAGGAATTTAACAATGACACAATCAAGAATTTTGTGTGTGGCACTGGATATCCTGGAAGCTGAGTCTGTTCCCAGTCTCTACTTCTGTGTCTCCAGCCCTATGCGCTTGGAATGTCTACTGCAATTTCATTCATTATTATGTGCTAAGAATGCAGCCAAGAAAGACTGCTCACCTCTATAAAGTAAAACTGAATTCTTACCTTCATTCATCCTTACCATTGAATATAGATTTTCTATGAAAAGGCCAATCCATTTTTAAAAGTTGAATGGATAACTGGAAAGTAATGATTAACATTTAGGGACCAAAAAAGTCCAACACAAGACTATTTCCCAGATTTATTGAACTTTGATGAGGACTTGATAGAATTTTCATTTTTTTATTCACTCAGTTCTTACCTTTTTTTGATTCTGAACTAGTCAGTGGAATGTCACTGGCCATGTTGAGCTCCGTAATTCTGCTACTGTTATTGAATTAATCTATTTCTATGGCAAGACTGCCAGCTTGAGATAGTCTTTTGCCTGCTGAGCCATTTGCAGTGATGGATGACACAAGGAATAGTAACACTTTCCAATTTGGCATCTTTTAGGCATTAACTGGGTCTTTTATTACACATCTTTTCAGTTTTACTCTTATTTTTCTTTGAACTCATTGACTTCTAGACAAGAAAATGACACATTTCCTTAAGGAATCCTTTTTAGCTAGCAGTTGGTGCCATTTTAAAAAGAACTTTTTAGAAAAGACAGAAGTGACTCTTAAAACTTAATGTTCTTCCTTAGGAGAGAAGGTGAAAATTTTGTTAAAATATGTGAACAAGTGTTTGTTTACCTAGTAATAGAATATTTCATATAGAGAGAACTACCTGAAGCTTGAAATTGGCATTTTATGAGAATTAAGAGAGAATAATCTTTAATAACTTACAACATTTGTAGTCATTTTATGTGTAATCAATGATTATTGCTGTTTGCAAAATATGTTCATTTCATTCCTTCCATATGTAGGACAGGTTTATAGTTCCTGACCCCCTTACGATTGGGTGGGGTTATTTTGCTAGTTCCACCTATTGAATTGTCTGCTTATATGAGTGTGTCATTCCTGAGCTGTGTCATGCAATGTGAGGTCCTTCAAGCATTCTCTTTTCCCTCTGGTTGGCAACCGACAATGTTTGAGACAATGACTATTCAGTCAGATTCCCCAAGTCACTACTTCAAGGAGTCAACCTCTGCTGATTTGCAATGGACAGGTAGTATGGCCAAGAAACAATTCTTTGTTACCTCAACTAGTAGGATTTGGGGTTTATTTATTAGTATAGCATAAAGAAGTATTATGCTTTATTTTAAAGATATGATGGAACTTGCTAGTATGAATAGGTAAAAATTACAAATTAGCCCAGACTACTGCTTAAATTTAGAGGTAAACCATACTTGACAGGCTATTAAAGATTTTTAACTTTTTAAGGTTGTTAATAAATTCTTTAAGTTTGAGGTTGTTAATTAGGACCACCATATTTTCTCATAATTTCTGCCTAGCGTTGCTGAACGGGATCATATATTAAACACTCGGATATAAGTAAACCATGAACATTTCAAGCTTTTGAGAAGTAATGTAGTCAGCTTTGTTAAATCATTGTTTTAAGAACATCAGCTTTATTTCTGACTGTATTCCTTATTAGCTCTTCTGTAACTGCTTGAAGCCTTGCTTTTCTCATCTGTAAAATGGAAATGATAATATTTTCATGTGGTCGTTATGGAAAAAACACCAGTGAGAACAATATAGTCATCTTATAAAAAAAAGAGTAAGTGTTTGTTCCAGTGCTGGACCTAGAGGAAGTGCTCAGTAAATCCTGCCTCTCCTCCTGTTTAGAAGGAATAACTACACAAATTCAAAACTCTCACCAATACTGCAGGGACGCTACTCCACACACCACCCACTTTTCTTCTCTTTCCTGTTCTGACTCTTAATGGTTCTGCTTTATTTTTCCTGAGAAAAGTCAGCCTGAATCACAAACTATGCCTTTTGTGCTACCAAGTCATGGGTAAGAGGAGCATGGTGACAATGACAGCAGCCCTGTCTTGCGTTGTGTGCCTGGTCCTTGCCATAGGCACTTCCCACAAGTTTTTCTCCTTACAACAGCCCAGTAAGATGGACTTGTTTTTTCTTCATTTTTGCAAATGAGAAGATTAAGGGTAGATATCTGGATAAGGTTATATATCTGTTAATTGATACTATCAGAATTTGATCCAGGGTGGTCCAAAGATTGGGCTCTTCACCACCATATGGGGAAAGTAGATACCCAGGTTTGCCTCTAGCAGTCTCTATGTATGTCTAGTATCCCGGCATTCCATCTGATTTAGCATTTGTCTTAGATTTTTTATTTTTACAAAAGGATTATTATTAATAGCTGCATTAAAACATGCCAGATGATACAGTTTGGCTGTGTCCCCACCCAAATCTCATTCAAATTCCCATGTGTTGTAGGAGGGACCCTTTGGGAGATAATTGAATCATAGGGAAAGGTCTTTCCTGTGCTCTTCTCTTGAGAGTGAATAAGTCTCCCAAGATCTGATGGTTCTACAATGGGGAATTTCCCTGCACAATCTCTCTTTCTTTGCCTGCTACCAATCATGTATGACATGTCTTTTGCCTTCTGCCATGATTGTGAGGTTTCCCCAGCCACGTAGAACTGTTAGTCCATTAAACTTCTTTCTTTTGTAAATTGCCCAGTCTCAGGTATGTCTTTATCAGCAGCATGAAAACAGACTAATATACCAGATTTGAGAGGCTTCCACTTTACCGCCAGCCTCTGTCATGTTTTCATGCAGTCTCAGTGTGAAATGTTCAGGCCATAAACAGAGTTCTTAATTTAACGTGTGGCTATATTTGAAAAACAACCAAAGACCATCTTTCCTTCTTCTCCTGACCCTTTCTGGATGCAATGTAACTAGTACCTTTTTGAAGTAAATGAAGAGATTTTGTACACTAGGGTCTGGGAAGAAGCTAACTCCTTTCTGTCTCGGGTGGTAACGGTAGCAGAAGTGTCCAACGGGCCTACCACATCAATCAAATGGAGCTGGCAGGCAGGTGGTCGTGGTAGCATGGCCTGTGCCACAGACTACAAGATGCGTGAAACATCAAACGAGGCTGCAAAGTCAGAAAAGCTTGGAAATGATAGGTTAGGTGTCTATAAAACATGTGGGAATAAAAACTGAGAGTTCTTTCATAGGGCATATAGAGAGCACTTCCTAGTACAGTGGTTTTTATCATTTATTATATGCTATAAATCAATAACTTTTTATTTATGCTATTATTTGGTAGCTTTTAAAAAATACTTTATAACTCTTTTCAGGAACAATACATTCTAGGGGGAGTAGAAGCACAAGTTTAATAAAATTTTAAGTGCAGAACTTCTACTTCTTAAGAAAATTGACAAACATGTAACTTGCACAAAATGTTTGCTGGCGTTTGACATCTAACTTGGGGACAATAATGATATTAGTTATCATCTGAAAAGGTGAAAATCTACTAAAGAAACATTGGCATTCATTTCAAAAGCTAATAGTTACTTTGTGCAGGTTTTCCTAAAAGTAATGATTTAGTAAAACTTATCACTAAACATTAAAATACCAAAAGAGGGGGGAACAAACAAAAAGATGAACTCTCAAGGGAGTGCTGTGTTTAATATTTAAATTTAGAATACTATAAATGCACTTTAGAGATTCTCAACTTGTGGTGTAACACTTTTTTGATGAAACTTCTATTTTTAATCAGATGAACTTATATTCTGACTAGAAAAAAGTGAAAATAAGAATGCTTATGATTTTCCAGCATCTGAATTTAGAGAAACATTCAAAGGAATCATAGATACAACTTAACTGAAAAACTTTGATTAAAATATTTTTCGAAGAAAGATATGGAGGTAAAAAGAGAGTATGCACAGAAAATATTTGAGCTACATACACATTTTTATTTTAAAAATAGAATTAAATTTGAAATGATCGGTATATTTAATTTACTCATTTGTGGACCATAATATTTTTAGTTAAGTAAATATACTCTTTCCAGATACTAAAGTACCTGGAAAACTCAAAAAAAAAAAAAAAAATGTTGATACATGGTGGATATTTTCATTAGTCTTAAACTACTTAGAGCAAAAGGCAGGCAATTTTTTTGAAAAAAAAAATTTTAATGACAGCATGTTGTAAAAAAATATCAGACAAATGGCATTAGAAACAGATATGGCAAAGAAATTGGTTAACATGTGAAATGTATCAAGTCTAGTTATTGTTTGTGTTATTTTTAACATTTTAGATGATTGATGTAATAATCAAAGTGAAGGTTTTTATTTTGCTTAAATGTAAATGCATATGTGTTTTGTTATTTTTAGAAAAAATATTTTTGAGAATGTTTTTTAACAGAACTACTTTGTAAATACAAATGTATTTTATAAAAACAATTGTATTCATTAATAAATGAATATTCCAAAAAGCGTAATTTTAATTTTCTAGTGTGGTCTTGCAGTCTAACAATTATTTAGCTACTCGTCCCAAACAGGGGGTCTACAAGCACAGCCTGCAGGGTGTGGTAAGTGACACTCCATCTCAGCTCCCTGAATGTGGAAGGCCAGCCTCATCCAAGGCATCGTGGTGAATTCTTTGGACAGTTGTTTCAAGTAAGAAATTGAAGATAATCATTCTGCTGCCTCTCCTAATTTTAAAGGGAAGTGTCTTTCTTCTGGGTTCTTTTTGATTCACCAGCACTAAGGATTCCAGGACACAGCAGTCACCTGAGAGTTATGGCTGATAAATGTCTTCATTGCCTCAAAGAATTGTTCTGGGCCTGTGATGCTCTCCAGAACTGCCTGAATTCCAAACGGAGCTGCATGCCTTTGTGACTTTGAAGATTAATCTCTGTCACTCACAGCTCGTTGGCTTCCTTTGCTCATTTCTGCAATGTCTGCAGATGGTGTGGTGCTCTGTGCCAGAGTTATTTACCCACAAGTTCCTTCACACATAGCTCCCTCTTTGAGCCATTCCAGGGAGATTCAAATACTGAACAATTACGCAACTCTTTTGTCAACCCGTGGGTCTTTGCTGCTGTCATCCAAAAGAAAGTCTGCAGCAATACCTGCTATTCCTGGAGGCTGCTGCTATCTCTCAACTGAATGCAGCAGAGACATCGCCTTCAAGAAGCCTCTCCACCCACAAAAATAAACATTTTCAAAACACACACAAACAACACATTTTGCATTGTAAACATTTTTTAACACACTTCCCAGGCTGCCTGCTGGGAAGAAACCAAGTTGCAGAATTTTTCTCCTAGAACCCAAGTTGCAGAATTTTTCTCCCAGAACCCAAGTTGCAGAATTCATCATCCTCTAGCTTTTTATCAATTTACAAGTCAGCAACCATTTTGGCACCAAGTACCATAGTTTTGTCAGAAAGATGTAAGGTGAAAGGGAAGATGGAAAAAGGGAAACATAGTAATTGTACACGTAAGTTCCTTACATTCATTTTTTTTTTTTACTTTTCCATAACCACTATGAGTATCTTTATTATCCTATTTTACATATGCAGGAAACTGAGCCTCAAAGAGTTTACATAATTTACACAAAGTCACATGCCCAGTAATGACAGAACAAGGACTTGAATCCAGGCAGCTTACATTTAAAGCCTACAGTTATAACCCCTAAGCTATATCTCTTCACACTCTAGAGTAGGAGCAGAAGAAAGAAGAGAGAAAAGAAAACATGGGGAAAGGGATGGGAAAGAGGAGGACAAGTGCAAAGAACAAAAGGGAAAGGTAATGATCAGAGGAGTGAGGAGGAATAAAGGAGAAAACACCGATCACGGATGAGAGAGAGGAAAACAGAGCTGAGAGAGAGAAGATGGGAACAGGGAGAGGAAGAGGGGAAGCAGGAGAGAGAGGGACAGGGAGACACAGAGGAGAGAGAGAGAGAGGAAAAAAGAAAGAAGGGGTTGGGAGCAGAACATGTAGAGTAAGTAATAATCCCTAGACCTTCTATGGTTCGTATATTGGGTAATCTGTGCCTTGATAAATCTAAAATAAATATAACAATTTTTTAAAAGCCATCATCTTTTTCTTTAAACAACTTTATTTTTTCTTAATGCTTTAAGAGTCATTACCATTGATTCACTAGAGGAAACTTCAAGTATTAGAAGGACACCAGCTTTCAAATCAGTAAGGTTCAATTTCCTCTTCTGGAAATTAGAAATACATACTCACTGACCTTATATATCATTATAAATAAGTTTTGTCAGTAAAGCATTGGAAATTGCAAATCAACTTTCTTTACACCGAGTACCATCACTTTGGTCATGGAACTAAGGCACAGAAGGGGAGAATTGGGAAAAGGAAGAAGAAGAAATAGTAATAACAAATAGCTGACACTGAGCACTTGTGATGTGTCAAGGACTGTGTACTACCACAGTGCACTCAGGAAGTTTAAGTTCTCTTCCTCTCTCCTCTCAAGTGAAAGCAAGCACTGGCTGGTACTTCTAGGCCTGGACCTCCGAAACCCCAGCCAAGAGGTAGAATATAAAGTAGTGGTTATGAGAATAGGCCCAGAGCAGTATTGGGTTTAATCGCCTCTCCTCCATCAAGCTCATTATTCTCACGGCCCCCTGGATGCATTCTCTACTTTGTGCTGAACTCTATGAACTGCATCTCTCAACGGCTGCTTCCTCTTCCTAGATCATTGGGAAACACAAGCTCTTTTCTCTCCTTACTTCCTCACAACTATCCAAGACATGGTTGGTTTGGGTAGAAAAGGACTTCCTCTCCTTAAAGCTACAGTTCCCATCGAGGTATTTCTCTCACACAGTTAGTTGTTGTTGTTTCAGGGATGTCTAGGGATGCTAAAGGATTCTAATCGTTGCTCATCTTTGGAGACTTTGGAACTATCCCTTACTGGTTCCCTTAATCCTACATTCGTCTCCATAAATAATCCCATCATTGAACTGTTGCAATTATCTTTTAAGAATTTGCCACCTGTTTCTATCACCACTCTGTGCAACATAAATGTGAACTGTCTGTGTGATCTTAGATAAGTTCCCTAGCATCGCCAATCTCAGTTTCATCATCTGTAAAATGGGGGTGTTGTACTTCATGGGGAAAATCTGAAGAGTGAATGAAAGTGCATACGAGTGAATAAAAGCACATGTGCTTTGGTGCTGAACTTCTTGCCAGGCACATACACAGTAGTAGTTATTACTGACAGCCTAATTAGGAAATATGATTGCATATAAGGTCAGACTTAAATATGAGTTACCCACCATCCCCCACCACTACATGTACAGACCCTAACTCCAGGAAGTTCTCTGTAGTATCAAAATGCAAGTGATTATCTCCATTTCATGGTCTCTGGTAGTTCCTGACTTACTCTATTTCTAGTGGGTCTAGGATTCTCAGCATTTTCATGGAGCTTGTGAAACTCAGAGGATAAAACAGAAACCCATACAAGTATATGTGGGATCAGTCTGCCTTCCTGGAAAACAGAAGACTGGCCATTTATACAACTAGACAGAAGCTAATCCATATCCTAGTGGGTTCTGCCAGAATGCAAGGATCCCCAAAACCATCCTTGTAGTTTAAGGAATAAATCCCAACAGTATCCAATGGCCTGGTCTTCATAATTATCACATTTCTTAGACATATCAGAAATAGGAACACCCATTGCTCTGTGTCTGGGGATTGCCAATAGATTTCTTTGTAAGTGCCAACTTGGATCAATTGGCAGTGTTGCCTGAAGTGCTAGGTGGAGAAAAATTCTCAGGCCAAGTGCAGGCTCAGCAGGAAAAATAAGCATTGTGATTGATTAACAATGTCTGCTATGGACTCGGGGTGAGGGGGAGAACTCCCACACTTGCTGCATGTTTGCTGACCATGCATTATAAAGTGAAGGGATTTTCTGGAAGAAAGTAGAATGGGCTGGTGGCATCCCAGTGACTTACACAGCTTCATACCTGAAAATATTCTTTTTGTACCTTTCTCTTGCAGAACCTATTTCAAATAAAAGGTAATGACTGAGATTATAGATACATTTTCTCATTTAGACCTTTCATTTTTGTGTGCATTTGCATTCAGCAGTAAAATTATAACACATATTTGGTATCTGTTGTAAGCATCTGGGGATGGTTTATATTAGAGAGATTCAAGAAATAGAGCTCTCTACTGGACAGTGATTCAGTCAGATTCGTTCAACATAGCTCACTGAGCTCATCTCATCAATGATATGTTCACGCAGCTAAAGGCAAATGTTTAAACATTTAGTTAATGCACCATATGTCTTAAATGTTTTAGTTCCATCTGACATTTTAAAAAATCCATTTTAGTGGAAACCCGCCAAGTAAATTTACTTCTCTGGAAGATGATTATTCCATTCATCTTAAATCCAATTCTCTTGGACCTCTCAAATACAATGAACTCTTAATTTGTAGGCTTCCAATCCAAAGACAGGGCTGTCTTCATGTTCTGCCTCCTAAAGTGTGGGGAAATGCCAGATCAGGCAGTTCCACGTGATACAGTTTATGTCCTGAGGGCCACACAGCTAGGTGTAGGCAAAGGCAGCTCGGGAAGAACTAATTATCAACTCTGGGGCCTCAGCAGGGTGCTAAGTGAAAAGCAAAATGGAGGACTATGAAATAAAAGGAACAAAGTCAGAGAAATACGACTATCAGAGTAGGAAAAACAAGAACAAAAGACAAAGGCAAATAAAGAATATTTATAACAGGATGTGGTTCTAACTCTTAAGTTTCAAGTCACACACTCCTAGCAATTAAAAACAATACAGAGAGTAAAATATAATAAACATATAACTGTGAGGCTTAGGCATAGTGGTTAGAAACACAAACCTTGATATCAAATAAATTAAAGTCTCAAATCTTGGCTCTACCAATTACTAGCTGTGACCTTAGGCAAATTATTTCATTTCTCTGAGCCTCGTTTCCTCATAGTGTTCATTAAAATATTAAACATGTATAGTGGGTGAGTATAAAACTCAGATTTGCAAAAAAAAAAAAGTAACTTAATTTTTAATAAGTAAATTCAACTTCATGTATAAACCCCTAGTCTTCCCTTAACTTAAAATATATTTTATCACATTGCAGTACACTCAATTGGTATTCAGTTATTTTTATAAAGCCAATTTAAGTGTCATTCTATAAGTCTTTATCCCATTCCAATCTTAGACATTTTGGGGTAAGAATTAATCATTTCTAAGGCTTCCCTACTGCACCTCACCATCTACCTGAGGGTAAGTCAGTAGACAGGAGAGGAGTGTCATATAATGTCCTAGCTTCTAACACTTGCTGGTCTTCAGTTGAGGGAACTCATTCTGTTTGGCCTTTGGCCACCAGCCTTTGTCCTTTTTCATCTCTTCTAGTAAAATTATTCTCACCAATCCCTGGACATCTTTAGTTGGCATTCATTCAGATCAATCCGGTCCCACCTGATCGTCATGATGGTTTGCTGGCACTCCTAGCTAATGCCTCTGGTCTCAAGGTCCTTTCCTTCTGCAGCTTTGTTGTCATGATCTTGCTAACCATCAGTCCTCTCTAAAGTTCTGTGAACTCTGATTTTCAGAATCCAGGATTTTGATGAGGTATGTTCTTTGAACTCAAAAAGCTGAGCTTTACAAATTAAGAGCCAACGGGGTTTTATTTAGCATGAACTTTGAGGTGGGGAAGAGTGAGAATTGGGCTGAAGGGCAGTTTTTGTCCCTGGGGTGAGAATGGAAGATCGGCAGATGAAGCCTAAGAAGGGGAGAAGCAAAGTTGAGGTGCAGAAAAGTGTATTTTCCCATCCCCTTCAAGTTAATTTTGGGTGTTGACGGGGCTGGATTTAGACACTGATAGTTAGGGTCAGGAATATCAAAACTAGATGCTTATTTCTTGCTTCCCCAGAGCTCATGCCTTCCAGAGATGACCTGAGCCTCCATGGCAGCAAGGCCAACATGTGTAGATAGATGCTGGAATAGAAATGAATGAGGAACATGCCAGAAGGAAGGGATTGAGAAAGCATTCTCCCACCCCCTGCCCTCCACTCAGGCCTTGTCCCTCAGTGAATTTGAGGAATTTGAGGGGTCTGTGGGGAATTTGAGGTTTCCAGGAGCCTAGAAATGGAGTAAGAGATACAACGAACCCCAAAGAATCAGCAGCTCCAGGGATAGCAAAGGTGAGACCCAAGTCCACCGTGGAGAAATCACCAGGCCTTAAATGAGAAGTGCAAACAAGTGATCCTGTTGTAGACACATTAGCAAGGGCTACAGCATGAGCCCTTTCCAAGGAGAAAGCCAGAGGGACCTCAGGCCCTATCACTTCAAGAAGCAGGTACTCCTCTGCTCCCAGGCCCTGTCTGGGGAAGGAAGAGAAGGGAAGTAACTATCGAAATCGTCCTCTGTTTTAAGCCAGAAAGCTGAGAACACTTGAATTGGTGAGAATAAATATTTTCCCCATCAGTAGGATAGGAGAGCAAGAGGTAAAGTCAGAGAAAATAATTGACTGACTTACGGAAAATAAAGGAAGACTGGGGGAGGAGTTAGTTCTTACATTTGGTTTTTCTATATGTACCAGTCTGCTCAGGCTGCCGTAACAGAATACCACAGGCTTTTCTAAGGTGGCTTAGAAAATAGATTTTTATCTTCTCACAGTTATGGAGGCTCAAAGTTTCAGATCAAAGTGCTGTCAGGATTGGTTTCTGACGAGGCCTTCTCCTTGGTTTGCAGATGGTACCCTATCTCTATCTCCTCCTCTGGCCTTCTATCTCTGTGCACAGAGAGAGCGAGCTCTGGTGTACCCTCCTCTTCTTATAAGGACCTCTCCTTTCGGATTAGGGCCGTACCTTATGACCCCATTTAACTCCAAATACAGTCACATGGGGGGTTAGGGATATAACATACAAATCATGGGGTGGGGGTGGAATTCTGTCCATAACAGTATAGGAACTTAACTTGTAACATAAATTTTTTGTCTGTATGATGCAAGTAACCACCTTAGTCCAGCACTTGAATTTAATAAGTGCTTAACAAGACGGAGATGTGATAATAGTATTACTGCTATATTATAATAATAAAATTAGCTAATTTGTAATGTGTGCCAGGCGCTTTTTATGTGCTGTTTTTGTGCTATTGTGTTGACTCTACCTACAATGCATAAGAGATATACTGTTACTTTCCCCTTTATTCCTCTTCAGTTCTCTTAGAAAAATAACCTCCAACCTCATAACCCAAAGCTTGGTCTTGTAGTTCTGATAATCCACACTGGGCGTCTTTCTTGGAATACTAGCTTCATTGGAGACTGTGAGGATTCAACTTTCTTTCTCTTCACTTTCTCTGGCTTAGTAGGGTGATATCTTCAGTCACTCACACCAAAAAATGTCAGTCATGCTTCTGATACTCACTGAAGGCACCATAACAACTGCTTGGACCAATGAAGGCCTTGCCACTGATTCCACCATCACTTAGGATACAGAGCAACAAGGTCACTGAGGCAGCCACATTCTGTCACCACCAATGTTACTGTAGCTAAGCCGATCCTGCTGCTTCTCCAAGCCATGCCATTCTTTAGCAGCCAAGCCAATGACCTTTCAGATCAGACCACTGCTGGGGGTTCATTCATTTGTCCTACTGTGCTCTGCCCAGAAACACCCATCCCTTCTAAACTTCTGCATCTTTCCTACCCTTAGATCTCCCAATCCTCAATGTTTATGTTGATATTTCTGAATCTTATGATGAATATAGCGTGGGCTCCACATAAAGAAAGCAAATGGAGACCCAGAAAATACAATACGAAGAAGAACAACATCCACAGTGGATTGGGTGAGGACTAAGGTTGGAGGTGTAAAACATAAAATAAAAAACAATTTTGGATTAAGGGATATATTGTAGGTAAAATGACCCAGCACCGTGAATGTTTTTCTTGAAACTTAACCCCAATATACATTATCTCTTTTGTGTTCAGTGGGTAATACCGCTAGAGATTTTTTCTGCCATTCTCACAAAATTTTTCAGGAAAAACAACCTTAAATATTGAGTAAAAGTAATCCTGTGCACAGATCCTACTACCTTTAGTTTTTTTAGCTTTATTTAATATAAAGCTGCCATTTTTCTCTGAACACACCAAAGCCCTGAGTTTAGGGAGAAAAATAACTCTGCAGTTCATCTTCCCAAAATGTTATTTTGGAGTGACTCCATTCGATGCTTCCTAGATAAAGCAATCAACCTGGAGAGGATGGAGGAGCCCATACACTAAAAAGTGACATATAATTATTACCATACCTATTAAGTGAATAAACCAGCCAGAGCCCAATTACATCGTTGCAACATACAATGAAATATCTCTTAAACAATTCTTCAACGAAGAAATAAACCTGTCACGAAAGAAAAATGTGCTGTACATCAAGGCTATGTATTGAGGAAGTAATGTTGCTGCCAGGGTCGCTCTGGCTGTAACTCAATGTGCAATTAAAGGAAATTAGAGGCAATCCTCATTACATACATTTTACACTTTGTTTACTGTGCTACAAATTCTGTAGTGGAAGCACTGACTTGTAGCAACAATAGCTCACTTAATGGAAAATGAGAATGTTTAACAAAGGATGTTTGATGGCTGAGGAGCAGAGCACAGCAATTTACATTTCTTGCCATGTGCCCCTTCTTTAAAACCACATCTTTGGATAGAACTGGGTATGATGTAGCCACAACCAAAGCCAGTGTGACATATCTGAAATTCTGCTTGTATTCAAGAGAAAAAAAAGAAAACCATTAAACAGGAAACAAAATTGTATTCGTTCGTTTTTACACTGCTATAAAGTACTATCTGAGACTGAGTAATTTATAAAGAAAGAGGATTAATTGACTTACAGTTCTGCATGGCTGGGGAAGCCTCCAGGAAACTTATAATCATGGCAGAAGGCAAAGGGAAAGCAAGGCACATCTTAAAAGGTGGCAGGAGAGAGAAAGAGTGAAGAGGGAAGTGCCACGCCCTTTCAAACAACCAGATTCCCGAGAACTCACTGACTATCAGGAGAACAGCAAGGGGAAGTCCTGCCCTCATGATTCAGTCACCTAACACCAGGCCTCTCCCCTGATGTGAGAATTACAATTTGAGATGAGATTTGGGTGGGAACCAGAGCCAAACCATATCATGTATCAATGACTTTTAGCTCAAAGAATAAATTTTCTATCAATCATTTTACAAAGAATCAGGAACAGAGGAGGAAACCAAAGCGTCTGAGACAATGACTTTGGGCTGAAACTCATTAAGAAGAAAATGCTGGTGTATAAAGATCACCTTTGAAAGCCCCCAGTCCTCTCAGAAAATATTTGTTGAAAATTTGCTAAATCTTCAATTCTGACATATTCAGTCTGAAAACCCCACATTTGCCTGTAAATATTATTTCTACAAACCTCCATCATTCTTTTGCAGGCAAATACTAGAAGGTAGGACTATGGAAGGCTGAATTGCAGGACAATAGTATGGTAATCAGATGGCCTCCCTGATAGGAACCTTGCTTGGGGGAAGCAGTGGAAATTGGCCACATAGAGTTGCCAGCTGGTAAGCATTTTAGCCTGGTGGTTGAGTACTGGGTCACTATGTGGACCTCCAACAGAAAATGAATGTTGGATTTTACAAGATAGAAATTATTCATGGCTTCTTATAACCTCACTTTGACTTTGGAGGGGAGTTCAGATGTGTGGCAGTAGCAACAGTATTGGCAGCAGAGAAATGAAGTAAGACCCAGGAATGTTTTTGAAGACTCTGCCTCTGAATCATTTGAGTTCTTTTCCTCCTTCAGCTTTCATAATCCCTGACATCTTGACCACTAACTCTCCCCAAATGAAAGAGGCATTTGCATATTTGATGCTAATTATCCATGTAATCAGAGTACAGTCAACATTATTTTAAGAAAAATTAGGAATGGCCCAATGACATCGAAACATCTTTTGCTCATTCACTGTAGAATCTTTTCAAAAACGAGTGCCTGGAGTCTGAAGTTTGGCAGATGTTTATTGTTGGGAGGGTCGTAGGCAGGACAGGGAAGGCTGCAGAGAAAGAGGAAAATGCCTAAATCATTTGCCAGGATTCTTAAGGAGGGTAGGTTGTGCTTCTGAGCAATTAGAGGCATCCTCCAAAGTCAGATCTCTGCCAAGCTGGAAAAGAGGAGCTATTTAAAATTCTGTTTCTCTTCCATAGGGAGAAAAGAGACTGTTGCATCCTTAACCCATCCCAGATGTTACAAAAATGTTTATAAAGTAATAATTTTTAAAATTGTGTGTTCTCAGACTTATGCTCCTTTTCTAAAAGTGGTTTTGCACTGCTGGAAAACATTTTCTTTCGGTACCTCCACGTCTAACCTTAATTGGGTCTTTGATTCATTGAACACGATAAGGAAAAGCTGGGGCCTAAGGTTGCTGAAAGGACTAAGCTGATGAAGGTCTCAGGAATTTGGTTTCTACCTTACTTATGCTTTTTGAGGGAAAGGATTTAGCAAGTATCATCTATAAATATAATCCTGAAGTCTTTTTCCCATGGTCCCTTATGGTGATTGTGGCATAGACCCAAGACCTGTGAGATAGAGAACTTACTTATTTCCCCATT
Source organism: Sapajus apella (assembly GCF_009761245.1). Lineage (NCBI taxonomy): Eukaryota > Metazoa > Chordata > Mammalia > Primates > Cebidae > Sapajus > Sapajus apella. Next base: position 41,163,568 of record NW_022436943.1, read on the forward strand.
CAATGCCACACATTTATTCATTTATTCAACAAGTGACTATAAATGATTGGTGAGCATCTATTACAAATACAGCACAGGCTACAGTTGGTGGAGAAGTTTTTCAAAACTGTAGGAGACTTATGTCCTCCTAGCTGGTATTATTGACATGGAGTCACATTATACCTATTTTAGGAAGATTGTCTAAAATGAAGTAAAACATTCTTAGATTTACTACCACCTGCATTGTCAAATCAAAACACAAAGATCACTCGAGCTGATAAAACACGTAGACAAAGCTGAGTTTATTCCTTGCCAAGCAAGAGAGAGCCCATGCACTCAAATGCCAGTTCACCCAATTGCTCTGAAATAAAAGCAGAAGGGCAAGAAAATTGGGTAAAAACAGGGAGTTTTAGGCAAATAAGACTGAATCCTGAAAGGCATCATTTGCATGGTTAAGGAGAGAGTAGTGACGTTTCCCTGAAACTGAGCATTCTCTATGTGTAAAAGCTCAGGCAGGTTAGGAATGAGCTCATAATGCTCTAGTGGGTTCAGAACCACAGAGCAAGCAAATTCACCTGTATACGCTCAAAGTTCAGTGTAACTTTTCTTTAACAGGGTCATATTTTCATCCTAACTGTATCTTCCGTTGACCTACCTGAAGCTTCTGGGAAATGTTCCTAGTTCTTGTGTTGTTAGACACATGCACATATCTGGGCAGGGTTGGAGGCCATTTTTCAAAGTCCATTTTAATTGCTATGGCCTAAATGTTTATGTCCCCTCAGAGTTTATACATTAAAATCCTAAACCCCAAGGTGATGGCATTAGAAAGTGGGGCCTTTGGGAATCCCTGCACAGTGAATGACTGGGATTAGTGCCCTAATCAAAGAGACCTCAGAGAACTGGCTAGCATCTTCGACCCTATGAGGACACAGCTAGAAGGTGCCATCTGTAAACCGGAAATCTACTCTCACCAAACATCAAATCAGCTACCACCTCGATCTTGGACTTGCCATCCTCCAAAACTATGAGAAATAAATTTCTGTTTATAAAATACCTAGTTTATGGCAGGCACTCTGTTAGCAGGCCGAACATATTAAAACACCAGTTTTTTCTTCCAGAGTGAGACTTCCTTTCACATCTTTCTGTAAAATGCTCATCTACTCTTCAATGGTTATATAAGGCTCCATTTAAACTCTAACAACTCATTGTCAGAGACCTTCTTTGTAGTAAACTGATATCATCTTTTCTTAATAAGCCATTAGAACAACTGGAATGCACTTTGTGCGCTGAACTTTCTGCTAAGAGCTTAAGGTGCATTCAATCCTCACAGTAACCAAGCACTCGAGGCCTTATGATTATCCCCATTTCTAGATAACAATGATAACTGGCATTTATTTAGGTCTTACTATGTGCTAAATACTTTATGGGTTGAATCACACTTTGTTCTCACATGGATAAAGCTTTATCCAAGGAGAGTATCAAGTTTTTCTTCTATTTATATTACCTTTGTTGACCTCTTTACCTTCAGCAACACATGAAGCTTCATTCTTTGGGGAATATGTTTTTAGAAATGAATGGTTTCCATACCTAAATTATAACTACTAACTCAGAAACCATTATCCTAAAAGTACTATTTGATACTCTATACCCTACACAAATATCTTTACCTTATCGTTTCCCTTAACTAACATAACTGCAACACAAAACCATCCTACTGCTACTCCGTAAAGAGTCCCACTGTTCCTTCCTAAGATGTTCACTCTGAATATCCCTTGTTTCCTATTTGCAATCCAGTCCTTACATGACTATCAAATTCTAGATTCATCTTTTCCTTACTTATAATTGCTTCTAGCACTGGGCACAGTGACTCATCCTGCAATCCCAGCATTTTGGGAGGATGAGGTGGCAGGATTGAGGCCAGGAGTTTGAGACTAACCTGGGCAACATAATGAGATCCTGCCTCTACAAAAATAATAGTAATAATTAAGTAGCCAGGCATGGTGGTGCATGCCCGTGGTCCTAGCTTCTCAGGAACCTGAGGCAGGAGGATCGCCTGAGCCCAGGAATTTGAGGCTGTGATGAGCTATGATCGTGTCACTGCACTCCAGCCAAGGCAACAGAATGAAACCTTATCTCTAATAATAATAATAATAGTAATAACAGCTTCTGATTTTTTAAGGATGCTACCACTGACATTACAATTTTTCTAAGAAAAATATTTTTTAAATGCATGTAAGTACATGGTGAATAAATTAAACACCGGCATTATTAAATACTCTGCAAGAGGAAATGAATCTAGTTAAATTCTTTCTGCTGTTTCTTATAGTTCCAGAGGCTGTGAAGTCCAAGATCAAGGTGCTGGCAGATTTGTTGTCTGGTGAGGGCCCATTCCTCATAGACAGTGCCTTCTAGCTGTGTCCTCACCTAGTAAAAGGAGCTAGCTAGCTCTCTGAAGTCCCTTTTGTAAAGGCACCCATCCCAATCATGAGGGTGAAGCCTCCCAAAGGCCTTATGTCCTTGTACCATCACTTTGGGGATTAAGATTTCAACATATGGATTTTGAGGGGACACAAACATTCATACCATAGCAATCACCCTCCAAAGGAAAGTGAATAAACCTCCAGATGATTTCAGCCTTCACCTACCATGTCGCTCCCAGTCTTCAAGTCTTCCCAAGTGAGGGGCCAGACATCATGGAGTGGTGACCAGCCACCCCTGCTTTGCCCTGTCTTAATTCCTGATCCACAGAATCCATAAGCAAAATAAAATGGTCATTGTTTTCCATTAAGTTTTAAAGTGGTTTGTATTACTCTTTTACTGTAGCTCAGTAGTAGTAACTAGGACAGGAACTTCTCTTTCTGTGGGGACAGATGTTGCTTGCCATGTCATCATTCATGGTTACTGATCCCATCCTAGAAAAGCATCCCTCCCCAGAGCCACTGGAGAAGCCAACAAAGGCAGGCATCATAGTCACCCCTAGACTAAGAGGTTTACCCAGGTTACCACGCTGACAGCAAACCTCAGGTGAGGGTAGGGAAAGGATGAATGGATGAGCTCACAGCCAGTCCTGGATGCCACTCCTCTCCTCCTTCCCTCTCTGTGCCACTGCCTTGCATTCACACTGCTTTTCTTAATATCTTATTATAGGAATCCAAATAACTATCTTGTTAACATGTTTCCTTTTAAACAGATGTTTTAAACATTTCCCTTTTGTAGAATATGCTTCTACCTGGAAGCACAGCACCTTGGTGTTCCTCCCAAGGATGCTCTAAGAGCCTCTCCCAGTGGACAGAAGTGAGGACAGTCACAGATTCACTTGCCTGCTCTGTGCCCACTCCCATGGAGAACACATGGCTGAGAGAAGGGGCTCAATAAATATTTGCTGGCTGGATGAATGGTCAAGGCACCCCCTTGTTTGCACTGATGTTCTCTTTCTGCTTCTTCTCAAAAGCACGGAGAAAAGAGAAAGACTGGGGAAATCAATGCATTCACCAAGCCACAGTCTGGAGAACATTCCTTGTTGGTGTCATCTAATGCTTCCAGAGAAGACTTCAGTGTTGGAGGCTAAGCTGTTGGGGCAGGGATCTGGTTGGCGCTCAGCTGTCTTCTGGGAGAGACCTTTCTGCTATGTCACAGCTGGAGCGCAGCTGCTGCCCAGAGAGCTGATTTCCTGACGGCTCTGGGATTTGGAAATCTCTGCATTTCACATCTGTGCTTGCCAGCTGGCCTTATCCAACCTTTTCCCCTTTGGAAGGAAGCAGTTTGACTTCTGGTGAAGTCAAGACTTGACAAAGACAAGAGCTTATTGTCTGGCTTTAGCATACACCTTCCTTGAAGGACTCTTTGAGGTATGTTTACATAGAGGTCCTTGACTGCTAGACAGAAGGAATCACTTGTAACTCAGTATGCTAAACAGTCTTAAAACCTTGCTCTCTCTCATCACCACTATTGGCATGAAAGTCTCTGATCTGAAAGCAGCATTCATTCCGTACTATTCCTGTCACTATAAAAACAGCCATAGTCCCTGCCCTCTAAATATTGCACAATATGCACTTAATGAGTTCCTCATGTTGATTGACAATCTTCCATGGACACAGCAGAAAGGGATAGAAGATTTTAATCAATAACTTTAGTTTTTTCATTGAGAAACTACTTGAGTTATAAATGAAGATGTAACTGTTCTCTGAGAGGTAGAAGAAATGGAAATATTGGCAATAGCATGTTAATTGTGGTATTGTTTTCAGTAAGAAGACGATGGTACCATTTATCTTGATTTGTGTGTAACAAGAACTAGTGGTTTTTATGTGATTGACCTAAAATTAGAATGACCGACCATTCCGGTTTGCTCAGAATGGTCCTAATGTAAGCACTGAAAGTCCCACATCCCAGGAAACCCCTGAGTCCAGATAAATCAAGAAACACAGTTACCCCATAAATCAGAAAATTCCCCTGGAAAAATAGTTCCCCCACCAGCCTGTTAATGGACAAATCTTCTAAAATTTCTTCCCTTTATATTAAAAGGCAAAAATTTCTAAACAAAAGGACACTAAGTACAGATTACTTATCAAATCAGCACACTTTATTCATTGATTCAACGAATATTTATTGAGCACCTATTTATACTGGATGAGGTACTAAGGATGTGAACATAAATAAGCCACAGTGCCAGACCTTAAAGCATTTATAGTCTAGTGGGCAAGAAAAACAAATAAATGGGCATTAACAGCAGAGCGTGATAGTTCCATACATTTGTGATAGACACAATAACACTGGAGCAATAGAGAAGGGCAGTTATCCTGCCTTGGAGAACAGGTGTCTGGATGAGGTGACATCTGAGACCTGGATTAACCAGAAATTAATGAGGTGAAAGGCAGGGGCAGGGAAGAGATATTCCTGGAGAGCGAAGAGTAGGGACAGCAGCCTCAAAGGAAAAAGAGATCATTGTTTTTCCATCACAGGAATCACAAATTAATGGTTTTCTTGGCTTGGGGTACAACAGAAACCAGTGCAGGGACCATGGGAAAACTCCCCTTTCACCATATTAAGGTACACTGAAAGTCAACTAAGCAAAGGCAGATTCATAGAAGAAACAGAATACAAGTATATTAGTATGCATGGGGGAGAATCATAGAGCGACTGCCCCACCAAAGAATGGGGTTACCTACCTTTATTCTAGGGGACAAGAAACATGGCGAAGTGTGGATAATTGTAAGGGGACAGTAAGCGATTTTTAGGGAAATTCAATGGACTTAAAGAACATACGATGTCCTGGAACAAAGTTTGTTTGACCCACAGAGCAGATAATGATCGTAACAAAAGACTTTGCTCAGGTATATTGATGGACAGTCTTTCTTCCTGTGAAGTGAGTTTAGTTAATGGCAACTCCAAGAAAAGACCGAAAGTAATTGTTGAAAATCTCTTTGGGGGTCCTGAACTTGTATCTGGGAACTTCAGAGAACAATTTTATCCTGTGTTTTGGGAGAGACAGGTGACTGAGAGACAGGGTGGCGGGGTGGAGGCCCAAAAGACCTTGAGACTTCATTTCAGCATGTCAAAGCACCACATTTTGGAGTATCGATTTCTGAGCCCCAACACCAGTTTTGCCTTGCTCAGACTTTTTAATTGTTTTTAAAATCATGAATATGTCGGCTGGGCACAGTGGCTTACACCTGTAATCCCAGCATTTTGGGAGGCCAAGAAAGAAGGATTACTTGAGCCCAGGAGTTCTAGACCAGCCTGGGCAACATAGCAAGACTCCCTCTCTACAAAAACTAAAAAAATTACCCTGGTGTGGTGGCTTGTACCTATAGTGCCCACTACCTGGGAGGCTGAGGCAGGAGGTTGTCCTGAGACAAGAGGGTCAGGGCTGCCATGAGCTACAATTGTGCCACTGTACTGCAGCTTGGGCAACAGAGCAAGATGCCATCTCAAACATCAGTCAATAAGTTAGACACTCCATGAATATGATCCCTGTTTTTTTCCTGGAGAAAAAGTAAATATTGGCCTTCAGAGAGAGAGAGAGAATTTGCCACTTAGCATTCAAATTTCTCAGTTTTTGTCTTTGTCCTGGTGACTCAGGAAGGTAAACTCAGGCAGCAACTCATCATCACCTCCCTCATTCTCCTCCCACTTCCTCAGCATTTGGGAACCATCTCCGGAGTTAGGTCTTGGGTTATGTCTCTACAGAACGAATAAAGAACTTGTCTGTGTTTGTTTATTGGAGACTTGGCATTGCTTGTGATTTTTTTTTCTACCAGGACTCATAGTACTTTAAAGGTATAATAATATAATAAAAATCAATCATCAAAATTAGAACAAATATTCGAGCTAGCAAACACTAAAATGAGACTTTTCTTAATAATTTATTCTTAAAAGTAACACATTTTTATGAAAAATTTAAACAGTAAAGAAAATTAATTAAATACCAAATGTCTCTTCTCTCTATCCCTCCTGCACCCAACCACTCCAAAAATTCCATTTGTTGACAGTTTTCTATATGTCTTTTCAGATGTTTTCTATACAAATGCAAGCAAAGATGGATGGATGAATAAACAGTTTATTTTAATGCCAACCATGCTGATAATGTTGTTATGTAATTTGCATTTTTCAGTTAACATATTCATGACATTTTCTCTAAATTAGACCTATCAGTCAGGTTTTGCTGCAGTAATGTTATGCAACAAACAACTTAAAATCTCAGTGCCTCAAAATACATATTTATTGATTGCTTATGTCGCATGAAAGTTGCAGGTCATCCGTTGTTCTATGGGTTTGGTTTAGCTGGGCTTATATGGCTCTACCCTGGTAGGCTTTCAGTTTGGAATCCAAGCTGACAAAGTAGCCATTGTGTGACATTATGCTCATGTGATAGAGGGCTGGAACAAAGGGCCTCAGCCAAGGTAGGCAATCAATTTTTTTTTTTTTGGTTAGGATCTCACCCCATCATCCAGGCTGGAGTGCAGGGGCATAATCTTGGCTGACTGCAACCTCTGCCTCCCGGGCTCAAATGATCTTCCCACCTCAGCCTCCCAAGTAGCTGGGACCACAGGCATGTGCAACCATGCCCAGATAATGTTTGTATTTTTTGTAAAGACAAGGTTTTTCCATATTGCCCAGGCTGGTCTCAAACTCCTAGACTCAAGCAATCTGCCTGCGTCAGCCTCTCAAAGTGCTGGGATTACTGGTATGAGCCACTATGCCAGGCAGCAAATTTTAGAATGTGGTAAATATCATGCCCATTCATATCCCATGATCAAGGCATCTTATATGGCCAAGCATTAAGTCAATGGGGGCAGGGAAGCATAGCAAGGATGGGAAAGAATTAAATAATTGTAAAGAAACAATATCAGCCAGGTACGGTGGCTCATGCCTGTAATCTTAGCATTTTGCAGGCCTGAGGCAGGAGATTCACTTGGGCCTAGGAGTTTGAGACCAGCCTGGCAAACACAGTGAGACCTCATCTCTACTAAAAATAAAAAACTAGGGGGGAGTAGTGGCATGTATTTGTGATCCCTCCCAGCTACTCAGGAGGCTGAGGCAGGAGGATCACTTGCATGGGAAGGTGAGTCTGCAATGAGCTGTGGTTATTTGTGCCACTGCATTCCAGTCCTGGCAACAGAGCAAGACCCTGTCTCAAAACAAACAAACAAACAAACAGAAACAAGAAGCAATGTCTTCTACCTCATTTGTACCTCCACCCCAGTCTTCTGAATGCCTGCATCATATTCTATTGAGAGACACATCAATTGTATTCTTTATTTTTGCAATCAATGCTGCAATAGATATCCTTAGAACTTTAAGGATATCTTTAAATACTTGTGGAAACATATTTTCAGAATTAGAGTTACTTGAACTAAAGGTATGTGAATTTAATTTTTTTAATATTCCTAAATTGCTCTCCAAAAGTATGCTATCTCTTAATTCTATCCCAAGATATATGAGATACATGTCCACAAACCCTTCCCAAACTTTGAATATCAAACTTTTAATTCAAAAGGTAAAGCATTAATGATTTAACTACATTATTTTGTTAATGATACAGTATTTTAAGTGTCCTAAATTTGGAGATAATTCTTTTATAGTTCCAGAATTTGGATTCACCCAGATCCCTTGGAAAATAGCTTAACTACATGAGCAGCAACCCAACTTATGTTTCTCTGTACCTTTGGTTTTATTCTGGAGGAAAGCAGGCAAATCAGCTTGCTCTATGATATGGTTTGGCTCTGTGTCCCCACCCAAACCTCATCTCAAATTGTGATACCCACATGCTGGAGGAGTGGTCTTGTGGGAGGTGGTTGAATCATGGGGGTGGACTTCCCCCTTGCTGTTCTAGTGATATAATTCTCATGAGATCTGGTTGTTTGATACATGTGTAGCTCTTCACCTTCACTCTCTCTTTCTCTCCTATTGCCATGTAAGACCTTGCTTCCCTTTTGCCTTCTGCCATCATTTTAAGTTTCCTGAGATCTTCCTATGATCTATGAACTATAAACTAGATCTCATAGTTCTATGCAGAACTATGAGTCAATTAAACCTTTTTTCTTTCTAAATTACCAGTCTCAGGTAGTATCTTTAGAGCAGGGTAAGAATAAACTAAATCATCTCTAAAACAGAGATATTATAAAAGGTTTTCAACTGGGGTACCAAGTCCTATAACTTGATCGTGGCTATCTTTAGCACCTTGATGAGAAAGAAGTGAAACTGAGGACAGGCTCCGCATGGAGGAGGGATGTGATCCATTCATGATGTCTGCCGTGAACTCAGGAAAGGCAGTGGCTTCAAGTATAGTATCTCTTTGCCTTCCCCACTCTTGAATCTGCTAGAAGTCTATCAGCATTTTCATCTTCTCTTCTACCATTTAGTCTGTCCCAAATCACAGAAGATAAGTATTGAGCAAACAGATAAGAAAACAACAACAACAACGATTTGGGCTCCTTCCCATGCCTGTACTACCTGTCTGTATCACATGAAACTTTTTGAAAAAGATCACAGAAAATGGTTTTGAGAAGAGGCAAGTAAATATTTTAGTAATGATTTGGTGTGGGCTTTGTTTGGCCTTTTTATCTTTGCTGAGCTACGTGGCTTAGGCTTTGAAGATACTTTTACCATCAGAGTAGTAGCATTTTGATAGCCCACTTCCTTGTGATGTTTGAAAGATGGTTAATTATTGTAGGGAGTTTAAATACTGTGTCAAAGTAAATCATAACAGAATTCTCTGGTCAGGCTCAAGGTTAAAGGCAACCACATTTCCCAGCAACAGGGAAACATAATCATTCCTTTTCCCACAGATAACTACAGTCTTCCTGTCAGCCGACAGGAATCTCATTCCCTTTCCCCCAGTGTAATCGGACTCCCTGCCACAGAGAAACAACACTCTCCTCTGCAGCTTTGCCACAGGGTAATCAGTCATTGGTTCACCAGCCTGATCCTCAAGTGCGGCAGTAACCACAGAAACCACACAGAGTGTGGACTGAGCACGTGGTTGTGGACATAGTCATCATTTTTAACACAGAGAGATGAAGTCACCCCATATGTTCTCTGATGAAAATAAAACATTAAAATACAACATTGGAAATAAATGTTTTCCCAGTGGAGAAATGCATGCTGTAAAGGCAAGACTCCATTTTACATTCCTGTGTAAGGGAAGGGAAGACCAATGAGACAAATTCCTGAGAACCCACCGAAAATTGGAGTACTCCAGTCTCAGAGAAGGTAACGGGGAGGTGACATTAAGGGGGTTCAGAAGATTGTCATCTGCAGAAAAATCAGGCATGTTTTCCCAGAAGAGAGAAAGATTGAACTACCTCAGTTGCAAAAATGTGGGAAACCCAAGGAAAGAGATATAGCAAATTCAAAAGCATTGAAAAATAACAAAGCAAAGAATATCTTGGCTTTAAAGTGGCAATATTTTTTTTCTAGTTGCTGAACAGTAATCTTCTAGGGAGAATAGCGAGAGCCCCTTCCCAATAGAGATTTAAGCTTTCACTGTGAAAAGGCTATTCTTGGCTTAGCAACCCAGCTGATTTATTCTCACCTTGAGGCAGTTCTCTAGCCTTGCCTTCTACCTCAGCTTCCGAGTCAGCCAAGTGGGACTTCCGACTTGCAATCTGCTTCATTTGCTAGGATGTCATGAAGATTAATTAACAACATTAATATACTAAATGTTCTTTGGGATGGGCAGAAAGAAAGTGTAATGATGACCATTATTGCTATGGGTTACTAAGCAGAGTATTGAGATGCTTTCAGGGACTGTGCTTGGAAGTAGAAAAACAGGCCAGATGGCGATCTTTGTATGGTTTCAAATGCCCCTGCCCTGAAAGTGCTTCCTCCATATTCTTGCCCAGGGACTTAAAATGTTCACAATTATGCTAATATAGCAGAAAGTGCATTGGACTTGGAACCAGAAAGCCTGTATCCCATCCTGACTTTGCCACTTATTGGTGGGGTGATCTTGTGAAAACTCCTTAACTGTTCCAAGTCTCAGTTTCTTCATCTGTGAAAGAGGCATAATGACACCACTGATGTCTGTATGCACAGTGTTCCTGAGAAATCTAAACGAAATGTGAATATTTCTAAAGATCAGAATGACTATACAAAGATAAAATATTATTATCTCCTAGAAAAAAAATGCTGTAACCATTATAGGCTATTTCATCCCCTACTACAAGCTAGTTTATGAGATACAATCCACCAACATAAGTACATCTCAGATAGACAATTTTTGGTTCTAGAGAAAGATCAGAAAGGGTAATATGGCTGTAAAACTGAGGACCTCAGTTAGCCAGGCATCTATTTGGGATGTTTGGGTGTCAGTGAGAAGACAGAGAGACATCAAATAGAAGCTGTACCTTTTGTTCTTTCCTTAATGTGAGGCCTCCTTACAGGGAATGGAGGGCAAACTTGCAATGCCTTAAAATCTTTGTATCTTAAAATGTTAGTCCTGGAAAGGAATTAGAGATCATTCTAGTTCAATTCTTTTATTTTATAAAATAGAAACCTAAGCCTCCACCTTACCTTAAAAATTCCTTTCTTCCTGATGCTTAGACCAGGGTTCTTTTCAGTACATACCATCTCCAGTATGCAACTAGTTATTAAGTTTTGTGGGTACACTGCATTGAATTATTACTCATACCCACATCTTCCTGACCTGGGTTCAAACTTCCAACATTATAAGTTTGGACTAACACAACAATCTTATATTCTATCTTCCTCTAATTTCTTTTCTAATCCCTAATCTTCTCTAAACACTGATCCCATATTAGTCTCCTAAAAGTGCCCGCTGAATAATGCCTTATTTGCTCACAAACCCATTAATGGCTGCTGTGTACAGAAGAGTGGCAGCAATATCTGCCTGCCTTACCTGAGTTATGGTATATTCTCTGTTCCTAAGGGGGTGACACTGTGTGCTATCGTCCCTAGTGCTCCAGTTCTAGAAAGGGATTGACAAAAATGATAAATGCACCACTTTCCTGGGTTTGCTGTTCATCTTAAAAAGAAATCCAATTACAGTTTCCAACTGCATTTTGGTAAAACATAATGAGCTCTCCTTGGAGTTGCCTTATTCAGATCAAATTACTTCTTGGTAATTTAAAGTACATTACATTTCCCAGATACCTCTCAATACACCCACAGTGAGGCCTTGTGTAACTATTGCACAAACATTGGCCAGTCAACTCTGGATGAGTTCATAACCAAAGGATCATTACGTGGTTACTCACAGACAAGTCCCTCTTCATTTCCCTCATGCAGGGAGGTCAAAGGTCATGTAACTCTTCCAGAGCATGCTACTTCTCAGCAGCTGAAAATGAGAGTTAAGGAGAGCTTTCTTCTTAAAACATTACTGCAGAGAGGTCTGTCTAAATGTGTATGTATGAATGAGCAACATTATCAGTCAATGACATTTCTTGGCCAGTTATTCTCATGTATTGACATAAATGACACTGAGCCATCTGATGACTAACAAAAATGACAAACCCTGAAACATTGACCAAAACTCACAAGAATGACATTTTCTAAAGTATTTTCATTTCTAGAAAAAATAAAAACAACAGCAAAGAGGAAAAGAAAAGTGTGTGATCAGAAGCTATAACAGTATAAGAGAAGTAGGTCTGAAAGTTTATAAAATGGCATATTATCCCTTGATTTCTCCAAGAAAGTTCAATATGTAAAATGTCACTAGATCTGGGCATCATTAAAATTTCCTCCACTAATTTCTACAGGCCAGAAAGGTCATCTAAGACCTTAAAAATGCAGAATGACTTAATTTGGGGGAGTATCATTCAGCTAAGAGTCTCATAAAGATAGGCTGTTTCCCCCACCATACAATGAGAACAATAGCCCTCAAGATGTTTTACTCTTGACATTTGCACCTTTATTTACAAGATGGCATGTCATTTGGGCTTAATCAACTCTCACATTTATCTTCTTTTTGTTTGTTTTTTCATTCTTCTCCTTATACACAATATATCAATGTATGTATTTAGAAGTTTTTGATAAGAAAAAAAAAATAGAGCCTTCTCGCAAAATTAAATCTTAGTTCTGATGCTAACGGCTTATTCTTTCTTTTTTTAGGACATTTCTTTTTTTTTTGAGGTTTTATGAGGGTCTTTTTTTTTAAATTTCCATAGGTTATTGGGGAACAGGTGGTGTTTCGTTACATTAGCAAGTTCTCTAGTGGTGATTTGCGAGTTTTGGTGCGCCCATCACCTAAGCAGTATACACTGCACCCTATTTGTAGAATTTTATCCCTCACATTTATCTTCTGATGACTATCTCTACCTCTCTTAGTTTTAAGAAGGAGCCTAGGGGCCAGGCACGGTGGCTCACACCTGTAATTCCAGCAATTTGGTAGGCTGAGACAGGCGGATCACCTGAGGTCAGGAGTTTAAGACTAGCTTGGCCAACATGGTAAAATCCCCTCTCTACTAAAACTACAAAGCTTAGCTGGGAATGTTAGCAAGTGCCCATAATCCCAGCTACTCGAGAGACTGAGGCAGGAATGGCTTCAGCCCAGGAAGCAGAGGTTGCAGTGATTTGAGATCATGCCACTGCACTTCAGCCTGAATGATAGAACGAGAGTCTGTCTCAAAAAAAAAAAAAAAAAAATTAGCCTGGTGTTGTGGCAGGCACCTGTAATCCCAGCTACTCAGGAGGCTGGGGCAGGAATATCGCTTGAACCCTGGAGGCTGAGGTTGCAGTGAGCCGAGATCATGCCAAGGCATTCCAGCCTGGGAGACAGAGAAAGACTCTGCCTCAAAAAAAAAAAAAAAAAAAAAAAAAAAAATGAAGGAGTCTAGGTATGAATGATCTTTGGAAAACAGAGCCAAAGATCTTCCCTTATACTGCTGGAATCACAGATACACCATTTCTAATATATAATCACTAAATGATGCTTTAACATTTTCAATGACTGGCAACATCCATTGTTAGACAGTGGCCTTTAAGGCAGAAGATCAATTTGATTCCAGATTAAATTTGTGCTCTTTTCTGTCTACAGAAAAAAAAGCAAACAATAAGTTAGCAATACAAGAAGTTGGAGAGTCACAATTAGGTTACTCCTAGAAACAGAAAAATAAATTGCCACCTATGACTCAGAATGCAAAATAGAAACTATAGATCAGAACATACATATATAGAAGCCCTTTATGGAGACAGGATACTTTCTAGGCCAACAGAAGTTTGCAGCAACCTATTTGAATGTACCATTATAGTTTTTGGATTATGTCAATCTTGGGATTGGGGATGAAGAAAGAGGTACATAGTTGGTACACAAGTTGTTCAATTATGAAACCAAACAAAAAAAGAACGTCATCAGGGCCAACATTGTCAGTGCCCAGCCAAGCAGTGTCCAGGGACAAGAGGGCCTTTGCTATGAGAGCATTCTAATCTGTAAGGTAATATAATTCTGGTGGAGATGGATAGAGACAGCGGATTTTAGATGGATCTCTGATTAAATTAATTTATGATAAAATAGAGGGCTAAAGTTAACATACCTTGATGATATAGAATACCTGCATTATCCTGTTCCCTCTGCCAGGATCACCACTCATAACCACCTATATCTCCTTTTTGACTAGCTCAGGATGTTTTCACTCTCAGATCTTAGATGTGAAGCCGTTTCCTCCCTGGAGGCCTTTTCCAATGCACCTAATCCAGATTTGTTGATTCTCCTATACATTTTCACAGCATTCTGCACTTCCTTCATCATAGCCCATCTTATCTAGTATATCATTATCTGCTTTTTGGCAGTTAAGTATCTCCTTAAGATTCCTAATATCAGGGCCTATGTATTACAGAAGTCTGGTCCATATTTGTTTCTCTCAGTTTTATAACTTTCATGACAAACAACTTGATTCCAATTCTATTTTCAAGCTTTATAGAGTTTCTTGGGAGCAAGCAGAGGGGTGATAGGCATATAAAGTTGTTAGTTAATCTGTGCATTAAAATTACAAATATAAAAAAATATTTTAGTGACTTTCAAAATTTCTGTTGAAAACTTAACTGCTCCTGTTGCTTATATAACCCGTTAGAAAAGAAAATGAATGAAAGAGCTGAAAAACACTCTCCCACATTACCCCACAGGAAAGGACGATAAATTTTAAAATGAAATGGTAGAAAGAATGCAATCAGAAAGCAATAAAGCAGATTCCACTGCTAAGGAATAGAGAAACGAATGGTAAGAATTAGAAGAGGAGGAGGTAACACTAGAGGAAAGATGGGTAGGGAAAACACAGCAGGGTACCGTGTTGCAAAAAATGTCAAATCTTCTGATGACCATCTTATGCTGACTACTAAGGATTTAAAAGACCATACTTTAGGGAATAATGATGCTAGTTCCTCAAAAAGGAAGAGACTCATCAAGGTGGTTGGTAAAGTCCAATGGGCTGAGACCTGGCCAGGCAATGGGATGGGTTTGTGGTCTTTAAACATACATCCAGGATGTGGCGAAGAGTCTGACAAGACTCACCAAGCCCACAAATTGCTACTCACTTTTGATGATTAACTGTGGAAAAATGACAAAGTTGGGGGCAAAAACTGAAAAGTGTCTCTCAAAATTCTCTGGTTTTGGTTAGAAATCTAAAGACTAGAAATGTCTTTATCCCTCTTTATTTCTTCTTCCAGTAATTTTTGAGACAGAAGAAAGGAAAGAAGGCTTCAAAGCTTAAGTTACACAGGACAAAGACAGTATCCACTTTGCTCATCACCATAAGCCCAGAGCCTAGTATAGAACCTGGAAAATAAGTACTTCTCTGATTGAATGACGGCAGTGAATAAATGGCTACATAGATTACATAAAAGAAGATGAGTTTGTTTACTGGTTTAACTATGGTTTAAGTTTTTAAAATAGAAAGGCAGAACACAAATGGGGTTAAAAACTGCAACTCCAGATTTCAGTGAAGACAGAGTTTAAAGAGTACCTCAGTCATTTAATAAGTTTGAATCAATAATACAAAGAGAATTGTATTCTGACATACTAAAGAAACTCACGGCCAGACATGGTGGCTCATGCCTGTAATCCCAGTACTTTGGGAGGCCGAGGCAGGTGGATCACGAGGACAGGAGTTTGAGACCAGACTGGCCAGCATGGTGAAACCCCATCTCTACTAAAAATACAAAAAATTAGCTGGCCATGGTGGTGCACACCTGTAATCCCAGCTACTTGGAAGGCTGAGGCAGGAGAATTGCTTGAACCCAGTAAGCAGAGGTTGCAGTGAGCCTAGCTTATGCCATTGCACTCCAGCCCGGGTGACAGAGCAAGACTCCATCTCAAAAAAAAGAAAAAAGAAACTCACAGATATAGTGTCAGCGCAACTGCTAACATTCAAGAAATCCTGAAAAATGAAACAGGCTTCAACAGTATAGAGATAGAAAAATATTACTCAGAATATTAGAAGTGGGGAAAGTAAGTTGGATATTAGAAATGACAAATAGATACGTTTGATGTTCAACCATACCAAATTAACAATTATCTGTTTTCTAAACATTTAGAAAAGATGGTGATGATTATAAGGAACTAAGAGTAAAGACCCCCAAACAATTATAAAATTAGCTTGAAAGTATATGTGTAGCATTATTAATGAATATTCTTAAAATAATTATAAGGAGAAATTAAATTTATGAGATCTGTTTTAAAACATGTTTTAAGTAATAATAATGAAACCCATATGGTAATATTTCAGAATTAAGAAACTCAGTTCAGGGAACAGGATAATTTAATATATGATTTAAATGGAAGAAGGAAGCACCATATGATATATGGGGTTAAGATAACAGTAACAAGGGAAACTTACATAGATACATTTTAGTAAATTCCAAGAATCTTAAATTTAATTAGTCAGATAAATCTGGAAGATGCAGATTAAACATTTATACCATTAAGAAGAGAAGGTCACTTTGGAGAGTTTGAGTAATTAAATATACATTCTATATAATAAATATTTATTAAACAACTACTCTGTGGCAGGTACTATTCTAGGTATTAGGGAATCACTGGTGAACAGTATATCCAGGGTCCATGCTGCCAAGAAGCCTATATTCTAGAAGGAAAAGATAGTCAGTAGCAGGTAAATGGATCAGGAAAGAAAATAATTCTGGAGAGTGATAACATGTTAGAGAAGCCACCATAAAATGTACATAAAACAAAAAAGAAATGTAACTGAATAAGAAAGTATTTTTATCAAAAATGACAGAAAAGAACAATTCCTTAATAATCTCAGAAACGTACCTATATTTTTAGAAACTACCCTTAGGATTCCAATAACTGAGTGATCAAGTCTCAAACAAACAAAATTTACACAAGAGGAAATACAAATAGGAAACAAATGTCTGGGAAAATGTTCCAACTAACATGTAATCAAGAAATGCAAATTTAAGCAACTTTTTAACATCTGCTAAGTTTAAAAAAAAAAAAAGTTTGAAAAAACAAAAACCAGACACAGGAAGAATGACAACATAAACATCATCTCTACTCTCCCCCAGGAAAATGACTGAAATTACCAAAGTGGAGGGAGATGGGGTGGGGATAGGACATCAGCAGTGAACCAGGAATGGTGCCAACCACATGTGAAGCAGAAAGTGAGGAATTTCTGCCAGTTTCAGTACCAACTGTGAAAAGAAATAACTATCTTTCCTCAACGGCAGTTGCAGGAAGGGAGAGATGGAAACTGGCAAAACTCATAAGCAGGTCACAAGCAGATAGGAGACAACCATATGTGAAGTCACTTTCCCCATGCTTGGGGACAATCCACAGCTCTGATGGCAAAGAGAAGATAAAGCACTGAGCCACTCCTAGTCATTTTTCACGTATTTGGCAACTTACTAGTGGGTCTAGTCAGTTGAATATGGGCTTAGTATGGGGTGTGAAGTGGGATTTCTGTAAGGTCTAGGTATCCTGTGGGAGAGATGAGGATTGATTAAATATAAATAACAGAAGGAAAGGAAGGTGTTTGGGAGAATACACTTGTGGCTACATCAATCAGGAAGACCATAGGCCAAAGGGTTTTTTCTCATAAATGAATTACTTCTCACAGTGTTTCTTTGCCCCAAGCCTAAGGCTCAATACAGGTCTGGAAAGACCTTTCCCCAAGGGACTGGATACACCCCCCAGCTCAGTGAAGCTACCCCTTCTGCAGAAGTTTCAACAGAGGAAAATTATGCCAGCTACCCAGGTTTTCAATGCCCATGGCTCAAGAAGCATTTCTATTATTTTTTTAGGTTCGATAAAGACATATTTGCTCATATGATGTTGCCTCATCCAACCCTCCACTTGCTTTCTATGGGGAGGAGTCCAGTTGCACCGAAATAACTAGAGAAGAAAGTTTACTTATTTGGATTATTTAGGAACAAGCAGCAAGCCTGAATAGAACTTCCCACATTCAGAAATGAATAAGGAGAAAAGTACCAGTATGGATCTAAAAAGGCAACACAAAGTAAGAGGGGACCATTTAAGCATGCAGGCTCTAGAACCAGAATCCTAGCTCTACCATTTACCAGCCATGTAGCTTTAGGCAAGATAATTAACCTTTCTATGCCTCATTTACAAAATAACGGTCATCATCACCAAGATTAAATCAGTATGTAAAATACTTTCCTAAATATCCAGCACATGGTAAATGTTAAGTATTGCTATCATCGTCCCTATTTTATTATGTCTAAGCAAAGAAAAAAAATGCAATTAATAAAAACAATAAACTGTGGATACATCATTGACACTTTTTTTTTAAATCAAGTATTTTTGGCTCTTCTTCCAGATACATATACTTTCTGTCTCCTTTGAAGTTAGGCACATGGTGTAACTTGTTTTGATCATTCAAATGGGAATAGAAATCATATGTATCACTTCTGGGAGCCAAATCACCTGAGGTCAGGAGTTCAAGACCAGCCTGACCAACGTGGTGAAACTGTCTCTACTAAAAATCCAAAAATTAGAATTAGCTGGGTGTGGTGGGGTACACCTGTGGTTCCAGCTACCCAGGAGGCTGAGGCAGGAGAATTGCTTGAACCCAGGAGGCAGAGGTTGCAGTGAGCCAAGATCACACCATTGCACTCCAGCCTGGGCAACAAAAGTGAAGCTCTGTCTCAAAAAAAAAAAAAAAAAAAAAAAAAAATTTGGTGTGAATTCATTATGTGATTTCTTTCTCAATCATAGCAACCCTCCACATGGTGGCAGCCCCATCAACTTGTACACTGAAGTAAAGATAACTTGGAACAGAGCCCCAATCAACAGCTATAGCATGAGTGAGGAAAAAAAAAAAAGCTTTCTTATACTAAGCCACTAAGAAGTCAAGGTTACTTGTTAGTGCAGCACACTGTAGCCTATACTGACTGATACAGAAATGAAAACTTAAAAAAAAGTTTTCAAAAATGATAAAATAGGTAGATAATGCAACAGTTGAAATATGACAAGTTGAGAAATCCAAATGAAATTAACAGTGAGGCTGCAAAGTCAAAGCAAAAACAATCAGGAAATTATTGTGGCAAAAGCCTGGGCAGAACCAAAGCATCAGGTACCACCATGTTGAAGTTAGGACCCATCTCAGAGTTTAGAAAGAATCACAGAGTTTTGTAGCCCAAAAATTGCTACAAAAATGTTCATTGTAGTATTTGAGTAATTAAAAAAAAAAAAAAAGCTGAAGGAAACGTAACACCTAAGAATGGAGAATTTGTTCAATAAACCTGCACAAACGTTTGTACCTTTATAGCATTGCTGTCCGGCAGATCTCTCCACACTAATGGAAATGTTCTATGCCTGTGTTGTGTTATGAGATCACCTTTGGGCAAGACTCCACTGGGACGCCCAGCTGCCCCCTGTTTTGGCAAGCCAGATGCACTAAGGGGCCGGGGAGTAGGGTCCCCTGAACCAGGCCCAACGGCTCCATACGGGGGCCGATCGATGTCATACAGCAGCCAAAAAGCCCATCCTGGTGTCTCTCAGACAGAAGAAGTGGCCTTGCAGCCATTACTGACACCCAAAGATGAAGTACAGCTGAAGACTGCCTACAGCAAATCCAATGGGCAGCCCAAGAGCTTAGACTCAGCCACCCCTGGCCCAGGCCAGCCACCTCTCAGTAGCCCTACGAGGGGAGGAGTCAAGAAGGTGTCAGGGGTTGGTGGTACCACCTATGAGATTTCGGTGTGAGCCTTCGGCGCCTCCCCTCCCCATCGCCTCTGCGCCTACACCAAAGGGCCCCAGGTGGCCACCTTCCTTCCCTCAAGGGGCTCCCCTCCCCTGCATGGACATTTTTTAAACCACCGATTCCAAGAGGATGAGGAGTGTTTTCTAAAATGCAGTGGGCTTGGGGAGTTGGAGAGTTGGGGCCCTGAGGCTGGGGTAGCAACCCCCCTTTTATCTTTCAAGACCTTCCCTTCCTTGATCCCTGGACCAGACTCAGTGGACATTTGTGCAATTGCTCGCCCTGGAGGGAACCAGATCATTTTTTAAGCCAGAAATAATTTTTTTTATTATTGTTACGGATTCTATTTTTTTCCTCTTCTGCATTACCAGGTGTGTGTGTACATATAATATATATATATATTATAAAAAAAAAAAAATCCCGTATGTCTGTTGAACTTTTGAAATGTGGCTGGCATGACTGAGGAAACTGAATTTTTAATGGTATTTAATTTGATTTAATGTTAATTAATTTTAATTTAATTTAAATAGCCACATTGGTTGGTCACTTCCAAATTGAACAGCCCATATTTATTTTTTTTTCTTCAACTTTTGTTTTAAGTTCTGGGGTACATGTGCAGGATGTGCAGGTTTGTTACACAGGTAAACATGTACCATGGTGGTTTGCTGCATAGATCAACCCATGGCATAGGTAGGTACTAACCCTAGCAACCATTAGATATTTTTCCTGATGCTCTCCCTCCCCTGCACCGCCCTGACAGGCCCCAGTGTGTTTGGTTACCTGCAATGGGTCCATGTGTTCTCATTGTTCTGCTCCCATTTATAAGTGAGAACATGTGGCGTTTGGCTTTCTGCTCCTGCATTGCTTTGCAGAGGATAACAGAACAACCCATATTTAAAATGATGGCATAGATCTGTATTTGTTAGTGATAAAAATGTTCATAATTTATTGCTAAGATAGTTTAGAGAGCAGTTAAAATTAACTTCTTTGTGTGTGTGCATGAATGTATTTGTCCACACACATATTAACTGAGGACTCCACACCAAAATGTCATCATTGGGTACTGGATAATGGCAATGTGAATGATTTTTGCTTTCTTCTTTAAAACTTTTTGGACTATCTGTGGTTTTCAAATAAGACTGCAATACTCTTATATACAGAAAGGTAAAACTACTTTCCTTTCTTTTTTTCTTTTTAAGACAGAGTATCTCTCTGTCACCCAGACTGGAGTGTAGGGGTATGAGCATAGCTCACTGCAACCTCAGACTCCTGGGTTCAAGTGATCCTCCCACCTCAGCCTCCCAAATAGCTGGGACTACAGGCATATGCCACCATGCCTGGCTAATTTTTTTACTTTTTATTCTTTGACTCCCTATGTTGTCCAGGATGGTCTCAAACTCCTGGGCTCAAGTGATCCTCTCACCTTGACCTCCCAAAGCACTGGGATTACAGGCTTGAGACACTAAGCCTGCCCCACTATTTTCATTTAAAAAATAAAATTATTAAAAGCTAATGCTTGTAATGCTGCAGGAAAACTGCTGATGTTATTACAGCTTGATATAATTATTTTGAAAAATATTAAAGAGATTTCCACCTCAAGAATGCATGTTAAAATAACTGTCAAAAGAAGGAAGAAAGATTTACTCAAAAATCCTGTCCTTTGGGAATAATTATTTCAAATTATTTCAGAACAAATTAATTACTATCTTAAAATGTGTCTGCAGATTATAACAGAAAGTGAAAAGAGAAAAATGTTAAAAGCTGACTTAAGATGGTAGAAAGTTATGTTTTTATTTTCCTTTAACATTTTAATAATATTCTCAATAAATTAATCTCTGTACAAGAGCCAGCCAGAAGAATAAGCAGTGCTAAACACCACAACATAATTCCCTGGCTCTCAGTGACTCAGCACAATTGAGGTTTAGCTGTTTCCACAACATATTCTGATGCAGGGAAGCCGATGCCCTGAACAGTCATCTTCTGAATGGTCTCTTTTCATCCCTTGGCCTTCACAGTCATCATAAAAGACAGGAGAGAGCATGGAGGATTGTGTAGGGAGTTTGATGACCAGGTCTCAAACTGGCTTCTGTCACATCTGTTCACATTTCATAAACTAGCATCTAGTCACGTAGCCCAGACTAAACTGCAAGGAATGTTGCAAAACATAATCTTTCTCTATGCCCAAGAAGAAGAATGGTATCTGGGAGCATTCTAGACAGTCTCTGCAAAATTTGTCATATCAAATCAAATTCATTTGCTTTCTTGATAAGTTTATTAAGGAGGTTGATGGATGCTGCTATTGGAGGGTCCAATATTATATTTTGGAATTAAAAAAAATACAAATGGCCAACAGGTATATGAAAGCATATTCAAGATCACTTGCCATCAGGGAAATGCAAATCAAACCACTATGAGATATTATCTCATCCTTGTTAGGATGGCCATTATTTAAAACTAAAAGATAAGAAGAGTTGTCAAGGGTGTGGGGAAATTGGAATCTTTGTGTACTGTTGGTGGGAATGTAAAATGGTGTAGCCATTCGGAACACAGTATGGAAGTTCTTCAAAAAATTAAAAACAGAATGATGATAAGATCCAGCAATTCTACTTCTGCATATTTGTCTAAAGGAATTGAAATCAGGATCTTAAAGAGATATCTGCACCCCCATGTTCATTGCAACATTACTCACAATAGCCAAGATGCGAAAACAACCTAATTATTCATCAAACAGCTGAACAGATAAAGAAAATGTGACATGATATCCACATATATTATTCAGCCTTAGAAAAAGAAGGAAATCCTGTCATTTGTGCAATACGGATGAAACTTGTCAGCATTGTGTTAAGTGAAATAAGCTAGTCATGGAACAGCAAATACTACATGATTCCACTTACATGAGGCACCTAAAATAGTAAGACACACAGAAGGAGAAAATAGAATGGTGGTTTCCAGGGTCTTTGAGAAGAGGGAAATGGGGAATTGCTCAATAGGTGTAAAGTTTCAGTTATGTAAAGTTCTAAAGATCTGCTGTATAACATTATGCTTATAGTTAACAATATTGTACTACATGCTTCAAAAATTGCTGTGTTCTTACCACAATAAAATTTTAAAAATCCCTTCATATCACTCTTATTCAGCATTGCACTGCAAGTCCTAGCTAGTACAACGAGACACTAAAAAACACAGATAATCACAAGCAAAACACAATAATGACGTAAGTTCCTACCACTCAGAATCAACCACTTTTAACATTTTGTCATGTAATGTTTTTGCTATAATATCTTATGGCATTGTACATATCACTCTGCACATTGCTTTTGTCATCGATGTGTTTTAAGAGCCAGTGTTCTTACTTAGTATTCCAGTTCATTTCTTTTACTTACAGTAATATGGTTCAATGTATAAGTATACCACATGTATCTATTTACCTGTTACTGTATATTGTGATTATTCCCTTTTTTCCTCTATAACCATTCTGCAAGGAATATCCTTATGCAGATGTGAAATGATATATGCCTAGAAGGGAAATTGCAAGATCAAAAACACTCATTTTTTGAACATTATAAACATGTATCGTTTGTATACATGAATAAAAATATAAAACACATGTATATCAAATTTGTAAATGACACAAACTCAGAAGGGAGAGATGATATGATGGATGACAAAAATCAGTGTTCAAATTTTTCATAAGTGAGAATACTGGCCCATAACTAAGAAGATGGAATTTAAGAAAGATAAAGATAAAATCTTGCATTTAGTTGAAAGAATTAAATGCCCATAGGAAAAAGGCAGAGATATTACTTGACAGCAATTTATTTGAGAAATGTCTGGGATGTTAGTTGGCCTCTTCTTTGCTGGGAGCTAACAGTGTGACACTATTTAGACTCAAAAAATGTGGAGACAGTCCCTGATTTATGATAGTTCTACTTAACAATTTTTCAACTTTATGATGGTGCAAATACAGACACATTCAGAGGAAAGCATACTTTGAGTACCCATAGAACCACTGTTTTTCCTTTCCAGTAAAATATTCAATAAGTTACATAAGATATTCAACATGTTATTAAAAATAGACTTTGTGTTAGATGATTTTGCCCAGGTGTATGCCAATCTAAGTGTTCTGAGAATGTTAGGTTAGGCTAAGCCAAGATGTTTGGAAGGTTAGCTGTATTAAATACATATTCTCCTTACAATACTTTCAACTTACAATGTGTTTATCAGGACATAACCCCTCCATAAGTTGAGAAGCAGCTGCATTTATACAGCTATATTCATAGAATAAAGTTTTGGAGGGTCTCACCTTTAACCTTAATTTCATTCTACCAAGTCATAACTCCATAGTGTTCAAATGAAACCAACTCATACTAACATAAGGAAAAAGAGAAAGCAGTCATTTCATATACTACACTGCAGAGAGGATGGGCTTGCAGTAAGTCTAGAACTAAAACCAGAGCCCCAACTGCTACTGCAACTCATCCCTTTTACTGCCTTTCATCAATGTACCTCTCTGCCTACTGTATTTATTCTGTAAGCTACCAACCACATGAAGCTGGCCATGGCCTAAAGAAGATCTAGATTGGGGGGTGCAATCTTTTGGCTTCCCTAGCCCACACTGGAAGAAAGATTGTCTTTGGTCACACATAAAATACAATAACACTCATGATAGCTGATGAGCTAAAAATGAAGAAAATAATCACAAAAATATCTCATGATATTTTAAGAAAGTTTACAAATTTGTGTTGGGCCACATTCAAAGCTGTCCTGGACTGTGGATTGGACAAGCTTGACCTAGATGATCCCTGTCTGCAGCTTTGATTCAGGAACTCCCAGGAGGGGTCTCTGCTTGGCCCAGCATGGGTCTTGTGTCAACTTTGACAAATCAGAATGGCAGCCCACTTCAGAATCAATGGTTGGAACAGGAGAGGTACAACCTGTAGATAGCCTCAGGAGGATTGTAGTTGACCAGGAAGCCCAGTTTGTATCTTCCAAAGCTGCTGTCCTTCATCTTGTAGTCACTAGGTATGTAGTCTCTGCAGATATGCTAAACACTTAACTTGCTTTTCTTAGAACCTTCTCCTGATTCTGTTACTCGTAGGCTGTGTGGTCAATGCCACATAAACACTGAGTCCTTGATATTTAAAAGACAAACCCCAATACATATTTTATTCACTATGTGATTTTTTTTCCTCCTGGGTTTTATAGTTTTAAGATTCAAATAGTTACTTATTTATCACAGCAGGTATCAATAAATGTACTCCCATCAGCTGAATGGGGCCCTTGTAATGACGGCAGCAGGTATAATCAGTATGCCTGCCTAAACAATGAGTCTGGATCGTCACCAGACTTGACAGTTCCTGAGCTCTGACTGTGTGCAACACTATCTGTATGGATCTACACTAAAGGATTTAAAACCTCACAGAGCCAACACACTACAAACAACCGGAGAAGATGGATCACATGCAGGGGAAAGACTTAATCAGCTGTGCTTTCTGAGTAGTAGGCCCTGATTATTCTCATATCTTAAGAGGGGACCGAAATAGAATCCAGACAAGAAAAAGATCTTTAAAAGACGTGAGAGTTCTAATAGGACATAAAGGAGAAAAAGGAATTTGGCTAAAAAGAAAAAGAGAAAGACTGAGGACACAGACTCACACGGACTCACATTTGGAGTATTTTGCTGTACACTTTATATCAGGAGTCTGAAGCCAGACCCAGAGGTGGAATCACACGGAAAACTGAAAAGATCAGGGTCTTGGGTCCCAACTTTAGAGATTTTCATCCAATTCATCTGAATGGAGTTTTGTGATTTATACTTTTAATAATAATTGTAGCTGATAATCTATAGCACTTACTATGTGGCAGACCCTTCCTCTGAGTGTTTTATCGATAATATTAACTCTCTAAATCCTCATTTTAACCGATGAGTTAGGAATTGTTATTATCATCCTTAATGATGTGAAAACTGAAACCCAAAGAAGCAAAGAAACTTGACTAAGATCATGTGGTGCTGGGATTTGAACCCATGTAGTCAGGCTTCAGAATCTGCTAATCACTTTGTTCTGCAAATTCTTAAAAAAAAATAAAATAATGACTATGAAACTTG
This sequence comes from Sapajus apella, assembly GCF_009761245.1. Taxonomy (NCBI): domain Eukaryota; kingdom Metazoa; phylum Chordata; class Mammalia; order Primates; family Cebidae; genus Sapajus; species Sapajus apella. The sequence goes on from NW_022436943.1 coordinate 41,189,284, forward strand.
TGGGCGATTGTGATAAATTCAGTGTTGAAACCACTGCATTATAAAACATTAGAAAATTATCATGTACCGAGCAGTACTTCAGAATAGAGCGTCTCTTATTCAAAACCTGGCACATAGAAGATACAGAATATTGTTGGATATATTCCAAGCAGAAGGAGTCCTTAGAAGCAAGATTTTATATAGGGAAATCTGTTGAGCCTCTACAGCAGAAAGAAAGTAAGGCAAACTGAGTGACTCATATAATGTTTTCTGTTCCTGTTATAAGAAAGTGCCAAGAATCAGAGCAAGAGATGCAACATTCTGACCCTAGCCCTAATGCTCTGCCCAGCCCCTTAAATCTGTGCCGACTTGTGCCCACACACTACCTTAGTTATTTGGGGAAATAAGACTCTCAACTCTTTCGGCTCATCCTTTTCTTCAGTTCCATTCTTTTTTCGTTTGTTTGTTTTTCCTGAGACAAAGTCTCACTCTATTGTCCAAGCTGGAATGCAGTGGCATGAACTTGGCTCACTGCAACCTCCACATTCTAGGTTCAAGTGATTCTCCATGTAGTGCCTCAGCCTCCTGAGTAGCTGGGATTACAGGCACATGCCATTATGCCTGGCTAATTTTGTATTTTTAGTAGGGATGGGGTTTCACCATGTTGATAAGGCTGGTCTCGAACTCACCTCAAGTGATCCACCTGCCTCGGCCTCCCAAAGTGCTGGGATTACGGGCGTGAGCCACTGCACATGGCCAGTTCCATCCTTTTTAGAAACATTGTGGAATGTTAAAAGGATATGAAACTCCAAGCAGTTGATTTCTTGCATATCTAATGTGCAAGTAAATGGCTTGTACATAAAAAAATACTTTTGGATGGGTGGATGGGAGAATGAAATAAAGAGATGAATAATGTCCAATGGTAGACCACTGTCCTTGTCTCCTACGGGTCTGTCAAGACTAGCTCTCCTGCTGGTGACATGCAATATAATTAAGTGCACTGTCTTTGGATTAGGAGGTGTTATAATTAAGTGCACTGTCTCTGGATTAGGAGGCTTAGGTTCAGTCCTCCTTCTACCACTTACTAGCTGTGTGATCTTGGACAAGTGACTTGTCCTCTCCAAACTTCAGTGTATTATTTTATAAACTATAAATAATGATAGCACTTAGGGGTAATAACAGCATCTACCTACAAGGTGTTGTGAAATAATGTACATGCTAAGTACAATGTTCAACACATAAAAATGCTCAATTAATGGCAATTATTTCACATGAAATGATATCAAGTTTGGTGGCTTGAAACTTTCCTTGTAATATCTTTTGGGAAAAACTTGACAGGCATATTTTTCTTCCAAAAGGCAAGGCTTTGAGGAACATGACAGGCAAATAGCAGATTTTATTTAGATGACAAGGAAGAAAGGAAGTGAGGGAGGGAGAAAATATGAAGATAAGTTTCCTCTTCTGAAAATCACATGCCATTTTTTTTTTAATAAAATAGGGTCTTTCTCGCTCATCCAGGCTGGAGTGCAGTGGCATGATCATAGCTCAGTATAACCTCAAGGTCCTGGGCTCAAGTGATCCTCCTGCTTCGGCCTCCCAAAGTGCTGGAATTACAGGTATGAGTCAGCACACACTAGGTCATAACATTTCTTTATATTCATGTGACTCCAAAGTTTTAGCTACCTGTGATTAAGTTATCCCAATTATAATTCTTAGACAGGAAAGGAAACACAGTCTGAGAAAATGGTTTGATTCTCTAGAAAGTCTGGATGGTATAAATGGCTCATGTTCTGAAGAGGGAACATTTCAAGCTTGTGAGCTAAGGTCACCTCAGCCAAAGAGCTCAGCTAATATGATATAGCTTTAGAGCTTAGTTTATTTCTGGACATTCAGATTATTTATTTATTTAAGTATTTCAGTGCATCACAATCCATGTAGTACATCAGAATCAATGAATTGAACTAAAATAAAAATCAAAACATTTTAGTGCATTGGAATTCATATAGCACTTTGAAGTTAGACAAACCCTAATTTGAATCCCAGTTCTAACATTTAGTAGTTGCATACCCTAGGCAAATTGTTGACACCTGTACACTTCAGTGTCTTCGTGTGTAAAGGAGAGGTGATGCTGTTACCTTTTACATCCACATATTGGGATGGTTAAATAAGGTCATACATATAAAGCACTCTATTCAGACCTGGCATGTAGTAAGCATTCTGTAAATATTGGCTATACTTATGTGTCACTGATATTATTATTATTTTCATAATGTTTCTTGTTCACTTCCTTAATGAAGCACACAGTTCTCTTGGGCATGAATACAAGCTCCACCTGGCCTATGAGTGGTATGGGGAGAGCCCTAGGTTTTGCTTTGTTTTGTGCAGAGCCCACCCAAGTAAACACAATCTCCACGTCTTCCTCTCCATTTTAATTTTTCTTTTATTCCACGCCCTATGAATAGATTATTTTCTTTCTCTTTGCCAAAATGCCTTCAGGCCTCCTGTGCTCCCTTCATGCAAAAGTCCTTAAAACCTCCACTCTTTCCCAGTATTTTTCTGCAACTAACTAGAAGTGGAGAAAGATTTTCCTCTTCATCCAACACTAATTTTTGACTTGCCTCTTGGTCTAGCACTGATTTTTGACTTGTAATTCCATTTCAACAAAACCACTTGCACTAAAGCTTACACAAAATGTAAATAATTCATTAGAAATATATATTTCCTTAATGCTTATATACTTGCAATGTATCTGCAGAGTCTATATCAATCAAGGAAATAACAGGACTCCCAGTCACCAAGGTGAATGGAAAATTTTCCTCTTTAAATAGGTAAAAGTTTAAGGTGCATGCAAATTAATCTTGGAAATACAGAATGCTAACACAGCAGGGGACTTTAACATGTATATATTCAAACACTCTCTATAAATGTGGAAAATAAGTCCCAGAGCATTGTAACATGGCCATAACAGGCCTTGCAGCATTCCAGAATTTAAAAGGCTAAATGCATAGAAGGGAAAAAAGATAGGAATTGTAAAGGCAGGTACATACTGGTTAAAACCTAGGGTGTAGTGTAGCAGTTACCATCATCAACATCATCATCACAATGACAATCAATTGTAACAGCAACAATTTGGGAAGTATGATCTTGGCACTAAGCAGAGGCCTTTTACCTTTATCTAGAAAGATGAGCATGGGTAACAACACTACATAAGACTGACTAATTCAGACTTTGAGAACTGTGCCAGTGTTGGATGGCTGTGAGGTATGTTGTCTGACTCTAGGGCTAGACCATACTGCTACGAGAGAAGGTGGAATTTCTTCAGAAGGAAGGGAGTGGACGTTGCCACTGTGGAGCACCCCAGGCATTGTTCGAAAGGAAGTATCTACACTCCAGTTAGAGTTCCTAAGCCAAGGCAAAGGAGAATCTCCTGTTCCACTCTAGCACCAAAAACCAATTTTGTTTTTACTCCAAGAATGGATCTAAATTCCTCCCTGTGTGGTGGGAACCTACCCTGGGCTCCCTGGGAGCAGGCCAGGTATAAGGCTCATTGAGGGATGCCAAATAAAAAAATCTTGTGGCATGTATAAGTTGCCCTCTGTGTTGTATTTCAGTTCCATGCCCCTGGACCTTCAAGATGCCAATCTGCAATAGTGCCAGAGGATGTTAGGGAGGCAACTATGCCCTTGTTGGGAGAAAACCACCTGAGCAGAGCATGTCTTTTTATTGAAGGCCAAAGGAGAGGAAGCAGAAGACACATTTCCCAGTATCACATAGAAGTGATACTCAAATGTTTGTCACCTCTCCCTCAAAGCCTGTCTAGTCCTCAAATAGAGCAAAGCCATCACCATCTCACTGCTTTCTCCATCAAAACCAAGAAGGAAGATACAAGCTGGGAACTAGATTTGAATATTTCTGGACACTGGAGAGGGGCAAGGTGATATGATCTCTGGTGAGTTTCTTCACCAAGCAGGGGTGCTGGTAGCCTGGGCTTCCCAGACCCAGATTTCAAACCTGTGTCAGCTGTGGCTGCACACAGAGTGCCCAGAGCTGTTGGGTGCAGCTTAGGTATGGAAGCACCAGCCATTGCCACACCTGCTGCAGAAGGTCTCGGGAGAGCACTATGAGTGGGGCTGAGGAATCTGCAGAAGAAAGCCTATAAGCATAATATAGTTTACTTTACAGAGAGCTTGCCACCACATAAGAATTTGGGCATACCCATGAAAAGAGCCCTGTGTGAGTAGAAGGGGTATGTCCATGTCTCTCTAGGAGACAAACAAGCAATATCCATTAGAATCCAGAGGCTAAAAATTGTGATGTTCTAGGCCTAAGCTAGACAGAGTGGAGAATGGGCAGGACTTGCGCATGAAGTATGGGCAGTTGAAGAAGAGGAAAGAAGAAAAAAAGAAAAGAAAGGAAACTCTGGGCCCAAATTGATTTACTGATGAAGTCTACCAAATATTTAAGGAAGAATTTAAACCAACTCTACATTGCTCACCAACTCCTTCTATGAGGACAGCATTATTCTGATAAAGCCTGACAAAGACATTTCAAAGAAAACAAACAAACAAACAAAAAATTATAGACCCATATTCCCCCTGAAAATAGATCCAAAAATTCTTTAGAATGTTTAGAAACAAAATGTTGTGGTCCAACAGGGCTTTGATCCAAAGAAGCCCAGGAGAAGGAGAAAATTCAGGAAAGGGGCATCAAAAGGACACGTGGGGAACTCAGCCCAAAGCAGGTTTGAAGTAGACGATGGATGGCATTGCGTGGAAAAGCTGCCTGAGGGTCTGATCCTAGGGGCCAGTGTTTCCCCTAAGGGTTCCTACAGCTGAGTTCATGAAGAATCTTAGGTTGGGATACCTAGCAGCAAAAGTGGAGACAGAGATTCCAGTGTGTATAATTTATGGAGGGACTGCTGTCCAGAAAAAAACAGCTAAGGGAATGAGGAAAGAATAAGGAAGGAGGAGAAACATGGCAAGGATGTGGACCCAAACCAAGTCTGCTGTTGACCTCACCCACAGCGTGCTCTGGAGTATAAATTGTGCCACAAAATCATCTCACCTGAAGCATCATTTGCACCCTGCATCAGTCCGTCACTGGATACCTCTAGGGAATAGGAGGTGTCAGCTCCTAGTATCCCTGAGTGAGGCAGATTCAAGTCAGCAGTCAGCCAAGGGTAAAGTTCTGCAGAAGTCTGCAGGTGGTTGCTGTTGGCTGCAGCCCTCACTATGCCTGGAGCAATGGCTGTAGCAGTTGTTCAGGGGTTTAGAGTGTGGCACCAACAGCATCTACTACAGAGGACTTCATACAGCCACTCTCCTCCCCCAGGACAGTTGGGTTCTGAAGTAGGCAATGATCGTGGAGGTAGTTAGGAGAGGAAGTACTCAGGAACTATTTAGATGGTAGAATTGGGAGGGACACAGCTAATTGCATATGGAAGGCAGTGGGGAGGGGCAGCGTTTAGTTGATGGACATAAGAAGTGTAGGATCATGCTCATGCCCTGGGGAACTGGAGGAATGGTGGGGCCGTTGTCAAAGGTAAGAAACATGAGGAAAAGAGCAGGATGTGGAAAGGAACATAAATTCAGTCTCTGGTGTTTTCATTTTGGAAAGGGAATCAATGGCTTATAATTAGCATACCTAGAGCTCCATAGGGCCAGAGAGAGGGGAAGAAAGAAAGCCAAGTAGTCTAGTCCTGGCCCTCACCCTTCCTACACTGGAGCACTTGTGCTATCTTGGTTTGATTCTCACAAATGCAGACTTTGAAGCAAGGACAAATGCATACTGAAAGATGATCTCAGGGACTAGGTGCAGTGGCTCATGCCTGTAATCCCAGAACTTTGGAAGGCCGAGGCAGGCGGATCACTTAAGGTCAGGAGTTCAAGACCAGCCTGACCAACATGATGAAACCCCATCTCCACTAAAAATATAAAAATTAGATTGGCGTTGTGGCAGGCACCTGTAAATTCCAACTACTTGGGAGGATGAGGCAGGAGAATTGCTTGAAACCCGGGTTTTAGTGAGCCAATATTTTGCCACTGCACTCCAGCCTGGGCAACAGAGCAAGGCTCTGTATCAAAAAAAAAAAAAATGTTCTCAGGAAGGGCAGGTGGAGATAGTGAAAATGAAAGAAAGGGCCACCAAGGGTATATTAATGAATAGAGGATCTCTGAAGACCACAGGGGCATGATCTGTTGGAAACCCTCTGACCATCCACGTATCTCACACGTTTCCCACTGAGGGATAAGAAGCTATTTTTCCACCATGACTGGAGGCTCACTGGTTGAGGGTATAAGAAACCCCTCGGCCGGGCGCAGTGGCTCAGGCCTGTAATCCCTGCTCTTTGGGAGGCCGAGGCGGGTGGATCACGAGGTCAAGAGATCGAGACCATCCTGGTCAACATGGTGAAACCCCGTCTCTACTAAAAATACAAAAAATTAGCTAGGCATGGTAGCACGTGCCTGTAATCCCAGCTACTCAGGAGGCTGAGGCAGGAGAATTGCCTGAACCCAGGAGGCGGAGGTTGCAGTGAGCCGAGATCATGCCATTGCACCCCAGCCTGGGTAACAAGAGCGAAACTCCATCTCAAAAAAAAAAAAAAAAAAAGAAACACCTCAATGCCATACTACCTTGAAGACCAGCTGAGAGCCTGCGTAGAGGCTGCAGAAGAAAACTGTGGGTAGCGAAGCACTCGCAACTCAGCTGGGCCACACAACCTGGAGCAAGGGATGCATGGCTTCTGCGGCACTTGGCTTCACTCCGTTTCAGACTGAATTTCCATATGGGATTTGTTTTTGTTTTTAAGGGAAAATCTCCTGTCTAGTAAAACAGGCTGGTCAGTAGTCCTAAAAATCCAAAGTCCTCTGCAGAAGGCACTTTGAACGAGCAGCTATTGCCTCCTCTGGTCTCACCTCCAGTCCTCCATGTAAAATTAACAGTGTACTCTGGGGACATCCCTTCCATTATCTAGTCTTGGTGAAAAGGGACAATGGTAGAAGCAGGGTAATCTCTGCCATATCGATTTTCTGTGTGAGCTTCTTTGTGCCTCCAGGGAGACACCACTGCTCTCAGTGCCTATTAGCAGTTGTATCTTTTAACCTCCCGGTCAGGCTGGCAGTGTGAGTCCAACAGAGGCTCCGGCTCCAATTACTTCGCTAATACATGGCCTGGCTGAACTGGAGCCTGCAGCTCCACATGCTGGAAACTACACTTTCACCAACACAGAGACAAGCAAAGAGGGGCATTCAATAAAGCCCCAGCTACAGCTCGGCATGGCAGGGAGGCAGAAAGGACCTGTACACCAATTAACCAGGCAGCTGTGGCCATCAATCATGGGTGACCTGGGCACCCAGCATGTGTGTCCATCCTGGACTCCACCATGGAAATCACACTGAAAACTTGTACCCAGAGGAGGATTGAGACAGTCAATGCTACCTGTGGCAAAAGCTATCATTCCAGAATGTACTTCAGTCCCATAACCTGGAGAGGAAGGCCCATACAACTCACATAATATGAAAAGTGTGCAGTTATTTCTTATAAGATTATAATTTCTTATAAGAACCCACATTTCTTATAAGTGTACAATTATTTCTTATACGAAATAATTCTATGCTTGCATGCATTTCTCAGAAATTTTTTGCAAAGACTGCTACCTTCTGAGCAAAATTGGACATGGAAATGACAATAACACATATTGGGTATTTATCACCTTCTTAAGAGATGCAGATGCATGCATAGCCATTTTACTGTGGTTGAGACAGGGGTCTCTTTCAATATTTAACATTTCCTTTAGGTTGGCCTAATGCCCAAAGGGAAGCTGTAATAATCTGCCACATTTGTGTTTGGTAAAAAAAAATTTACCGTGACAATTTAGTTCAGTACTGACTGTCGTCCTTATTACAGTCTTTGTACAACAGGTAATATCCCTGTTAATTTGAGAATTACTGTTAACCTAAACCTTTCCCACTGTTTTCAATGCTTTCTCTTGAACGCCAGGAACATACTCAAACACACATTTTCCTAGACCAGCATTTTAGCCCTTGTACTGTGACTATTCATTAAGGGTGGTGTGACCTAGTGCTTCAGGGCACAGCTCTGGGGCCAGCCTGCCTGGGTTTGATTCCTTCTCTGCCATTTATTGACAGTGCAACATTGAGCAGTTTATTTAACCTGTCTGAGCCTCAGTTTCACCATCTGTTAGATGAGGACAATAGTGTCTACTGAATAGGGTTGACACAAGAGCACTTAGAACCATGCTTGGCACAAAAGCTGAGGCTACATAATGCTCAGCTCTTTATTTCCTGCTTCTCTGGTCATAGCTGCTACTGTAAAAGTGACCTTCCAGGAGTTTGAGACCAGCCTGGGCAACACAGACAGACCCCATCTCCACAAAAACTTTTTTTTTAAATTAGCCCAGTGTGGTGGTGTGTGCCTGCAGTCCTAGCTACTTAGGAGACTGAGGCAGGGGGATTGTTTGAGCCCAGGAATGTGAAGTTACACTGAGCTAAGATCATTCCAGTGCACTCCAGCCTGTGCAACAGAGCAAGACCCTGTCTCTTAAATTGTTTTTAAGTGCACTTGCATTTTGTTAAGACCTCAGAAGCTCTTCCGTGAGTAGGTAGTACCGTGTTGTTGGAACACGGAGGGCAGTGAGGAGAGTTAAGATTTCTGGGAGGCCAGGAGAAGGGCTGGAATGTGCTTCAAAGTTCAGTTGATCATGGTGGCACACACCTGTAGTTTCAGCTACTTGGGAGGCTGAGGTGGGATCAAGGAGGAGCACTTGAGCCCAGGAGTTTGAAGCTGCAGTAAGCTATGATTGTGCCACTGCACTCCAGCCTGGTGTCACCATGAGACCTCAACTCTAAAAAATACAAGTTTATAGCAATCCATAATAAAGGAGGCTCAAAACACATGCCAGTGAAGCAAATGAACCCTCACTCTGGGGAGAGAAGTGCAGTGTCAACAGGTGGCTGCACAGGTGGTGAGCATGACCCTGGACCAGGGAGGTTAGGCAGGGTCCCGGCCCAGCTAAGACTTCTTTTTGGAAAAGAACAAGTTGTCTCATTAACAAGGGTCTGCACTTTTCTCATTCCCTCCTTGCCAGATGGAGTCACCCCATTTAGCCATGCTGCTCTGAGGTCCTGTTCTCCAAGAAGGGTTTGGTCAAACACTGGCTCCTGGACCCAGGGAAGACAGACCAGTTATTTCAGTGCCCGGACACTTCCCCTTTTCTGACTCCACATTTCCAAAAGGAAGTCCACTGTTAAGTCTTGAAAACAGCTGATTGTGAGAAGAAGCTTATCACAGCCCAGCAGACTAAGAAAACACTTGAGAGAGAGAACATTTGGAAGGTTCATAAAATGCTGAAAAATGAGCCTCCATTTTGGGGTACCTTCAGGGCTTTCTCACCTTTTTGGCCAGTGATTTGTTTTTTTTGCACATGAAACCTTACATAGGGCCCAAGGTATAAAATCAAGTGCAGGGCTGCTCTGTTGAATGGAAGTCTATAAGACGCTTTCACCTCCAAGGAGCAGACTTTGGAGGAAACAGGTCTAGAGCACATGGGACAAGCAGAGGAAGCAGGGGTGACCCTCCCCGGGGCCTGCTCTTGGATGCATACCCTGCATTTCTGCAGTCTCTCTTTCCCTTTTCTGACACTGTCCTCTCATTTCATCTGAAAAGCCACTACAAGTGCTAGAAGCTGGACCAGAGGATAAAGACCTGGAAGAAAACTGAGCCTGACGCCTAACATGGGATTGAGGAATGGAATAGAAAAAGGGAAAAATACAGTGAGGAGGAGAAAATAACATCATTAGCTGAGAAACGACAGGATAAACACATCGAGGCAGCCACAACACTTTAAACATTTCCGAAGAAGAGAGTAAGCAGTGGCTCTTGCTAAAGGAAGCAAACGCTGTCACAGCCGAGCTCTCTGCACAGGTAGTGCACCTAGGAACCCTGGCTCTTGAAAAGCTCTTGCCTGCATGTGCCCCTGGTTAAGGAGGCTAGTGCCTCCACATACCCTTCACAAACTGGCTACCCCATCCTAATAGGCTACAAGATTCCTCGGACCACAGATTCTACACTGCTTTGGGGTCCTGCCACGTTAGCCAGCCAGGTAAGGAGCTGTTGCATTGTCCTGCCCTTATTGTGAAGAAGCATGAGACCAAGGAAAATCTGCATATATGAAAACGGAGGAATCCAGAAAGATGCCACAGGATTCTCTCCACATGGGGTCAAAGAAAAACCCTCTCTGTCATTTTACAGAAAGTCTCCCCTAGGGGAAGAGATAAAGGTCATTATCAGGACTGGCTTTGAAAAACTCTAATGTCAGGTTATACTCAAACCACTTAGGGGCAGTATCTAGGTACCAGTGCCAGTGTACTGCCAAGCTACAGAGTCACTGCTTTAGAAGTTGTTATGGAGGGACAGAGAGAGAGTCCAAAACTTGGAAAGAAGAAAGAAGACTGCATGTCTTTTTTAGTGTAATATTGTCACATCATTTTCTAGGCCCAACCAAAGATTATTTAACTACCTAGAGGAATATAATACCTCTGTTTGACTTTTTCCTTTCTATTGATTAGAACTTGGACACTGTTCAAAGTTAACCTGTACATTTGTCTCCAGTACACATGCAAATGATTTCTGTCTAGTAATAAAGAAAGCCCCTAAGGTTACGGTTGTATCACCCTATAGAATACTATGCAGCTTTGCATCTTACCTAGAAGTCTATCTCTAATTTGGCAAAGTTTAGCTAACATTCTTTTTTATTGTCTGTCAATACCTGGTTCCTGTATTTTTCTTTAAATTAGCTTTGCCATAAAGAAAATGTGGCACATATACACCATGGAATACTATGCAGCCACAAAAAAGAATGAGTTTATGTCCTTTGCAGGACATGGATGAAACTGGAAATCATCTTTCTCAGCAATCTGACACAAGAACAGAAAACCAAACACCACATGTTCTCACTCATAAGTGAGTGTTGAACAATGAGAACTCATGGACACAGGGAGGGGAACATCACATACTGGGGCCTGGGGGGTGGGGGGCTAGGGGAAGAATAGCAGGGGGTGGGGGGATTGGGGAGAGATAGCGTTAGGAAAAACACCTAATGTAGATCACAGGGAGATAGATGCAGCTAACCACCACCATGGCACATGTGTACCTATGTAACAAACCTGCACAATCTGTACATGTACCCCAGAACTTAAAGTATAATAAATAAACTTTAGAAAAATAAAAAATAAGCTGAATACATTTTGACAAGAATTCATTATATTTTATATGAAAGCATTTTTTTAACTTTTTGAAAATTTTACTTTGAAAGTAGGCAACCATTTTTATATTCTCCATCAATGCTTTTAACTTGCTCCAATGCCTGCGCTTTGTAAAAAACTTATCCAACCAGCTCCCCGGTGCTGGAAATTCCCATATTGGTAACTCATTGCTGAGTTAATTCTGCCATGTCATCATGCCTTACATGAGTGGTGAACCAGATCATCCAGCCAGTCACTCATCTCTGACTCTGTGGGAATAGAACCATGGAGAGGTATGTTTTGAAGAGATAGCAAGAGTTGAGTAAAGCAATACTATGTATGGTGGATGGCTAGGAGAATAATCTAGGAAGGGTGAGAGCAAATATGAAAGCCTCTGTGGATAGAGGGGGAGAGGCAGAGTGCCCAACTGAAAAGGAGGTAATGGACACAAAGAAAATTAACTGTCTTCTTCAAAATTTTGAACAGGTGTTAGCCTGTTCCTGTTATATAAAGATGAATGAATGAGGGAGTATTTAATTGGTTAGAGACTGGATCAAATGTGCTCTGTTGGTCTTATCTTTCAAACGTGCCTAACCTATTGGAGCTGCATTAGAGGCAGCTTCAGGAGGAGCGACTGCCACCCAGTGTGTGCACCTCCACGTTCAGGATCCAAAGCTGGACCTCATGATCACTGACCATGTCTTTTCCATTGACCATGACTGTGACAAAGTCTTTTGCAGGCTGGTTCAAAGGAATCATTTCATCTACTTGAAAATTCACTGGCTTCCCTGAACATTATCCTACTTAATGACCATCTGCTGTGATTTACTGTAGAAAGTCACCCTACTTCCTTCTTTGCTATAGTCAGGGGACCATATTTCCTGTTACATTAGCTTCTGAGAGACTCGAGTGAGCAAGCACATTACAGATCTGAAGTCAGAGATGCATCCCATTCCCATCCCTGGCATGGGTCACACACCAGGCTAAAGTCAGCATTTTTCAGATAGTTCATCAGCAATACTAGGAGACCTTTCCAGCAAGGTCACTATACCACGACAGCAATCGTGTGTGAGTGCCCCCAGCCAGACTGAGCTAATTCAACATGAAGTCATTAGAGATAAGAAAAAGCCACCAGAGTAATGAAAATATACACATCAGGTACTTTACCCAAGAGGAAGAGGAAGTTTGCTGGGAAGTGAAGGGAGTGTTCCGAAATGATAAGAAAAGTGAACTAGAGAATAAAATGAAGTTTTTATTAGAAGTTAAGACAGATAATGGAACAACTTTTTTCTACTATAAAGGGAATGAGAGGGCATGGGTCCTAAGGACTCATCAGGATTTTGCCAAGATAGGAAGAGTGGTCACTTGCCAGGAGTTGGACATGACAGAAAAGATGGAAGAATGTGTGTTTTCAGTGCTCACCAGGGAGGAAGATGCACACTATATGCCAAGGCAGAAGTGCTTTCCTTACAGAAGAAAACACAGTCATGACAATCACTGGGGCAAAAACATTTCAAGGAGGAAGAGGATTTGGAAGTCCATTTGAAAATACTCAAGCCAGGAATTTCCAGTGTTCCCAAAAAGAAGAGAAGTTTTGAGCACATGGGGCAATGAGAACAACTTCCATCTTTTTAGAGTCTCGATTCTTAAAAGTCAGGGACCAGGTACTATCCCTGGGAACAAATCTCATAATGATGGTAATGTCTCGTTGGCAGAGATGAATGTCAATGCAGGGTATGAGTTCTCTTTCTTACTGCCAACTTTCATCATTTCTCTCCCTATTACCTACTCCTTATGGGAGTCGAGTTGGGTTGAACATTTGTTCTTAGACCAAGGAGAACTAGTCAGAAAGGTGGGAATAAAAGCTTCTGCCAAAAGTCCACATTCTAAACTTCTACACCCAGCTTAGCACCAAGCAGAAATTTCCTGTTTAGTCTGACCCTATTAGGCCCTAATACTCTATTTTAGTGACTGATGTTCAGAAAACTAATTTGCCATTGGGAAAATATCATATTATATCTCTACCTGACGCCATATAGAAAAATATTACAAGTAGATTTTTTAACTATAAAACTATTAGCAGAAAATATGATCAAACATTGGAGACTATTCTACCTATGGACTAAGTCTCAGCAAGAATGATGCAAAAAGTGAAGCTGTAGATGCTGTGTATGCCCTGCCTGGTTCAGTACCCCGGGTCTTTTTTTCTCCTGGGAGTGTGATATGCCAGTTTCTGCAGGTACTGCCACAAAAGGCTCTCTGAAGGTCTATCCTTTGGCAACTTATGCATCCTTGGCTGGAAGTCTCTGTGAGCTCTTTCCCCTAGCATCGTGAAGTTGAAGATAGACCTAATCCAAAACCACATCTTGCTTCTCCCCCTCTTTCATCCTAATTTTCTCACTTTACTTACAGTTTCCTTGAAACTGAATCCTAATTCCCTTATTTCATGTACAGTTTTTAAGAAAAACAAATAAATCTCTTGGCAGGCAGATTACTTGAGCACAGGAGTTTGAGACTAGCCTGGGCAACATGGCAAAACCCCATGTCTATTAAAAAAAATAATAATACAAGAAATTAGCCAGGCATGGTGGTGCGCACCAGTAGTATCAGCTACTTGGGAGGCTGAGATGGGAAAATCACCTGAGCCTGGGAAGTCAAGGCTGCAGTGAGCCATGATCATGCCACTGCACTCCAGCCTGGGTGACAGAGTGAGTCCTTGTCTCAAAACAAAACAAAACCAACAAGCAAACAAACAGACATCTCTGCTTCAGTGTCTGTGTCTAGGAAACTCAACTCTGATACCTAACTTAACTAAATAAAAATGTAAATAATTATTATGTGGAAATATAAATACATTTAAAAAGTTATTTATGTATGTGTGCATATATATGTATATAAATATATTTCGATGTTGTGGGCTGAATTATGTCTTCCCCAAAATTCATATGTTGAAGTCCTAGTCCCAGTACCTGGTTATGTGACTACATTTGGAGATAAGGCCTTTAAAAATCATTAAGTTAAAATAATGTCCTTCATGTAGGCCCTACTCCCATTTGAGTGGTTGATGTCCTTATAAGAAGGGGAAATTAGAAAGAGAGAGACATTAGGGCACCAGAACACAGAGGGAAGAGCAATGATCACAGTGAGAAGGGGACCATTTACACGCCAACAAGAGAGACTCTAGGAGAAACCAAAGTTGTTGACACAGTGATCTTGGACTTCTAGCCTCCAGAGCTGTGAGAAGATAAACTTCTGATGTATAAAACTCTGAGGCCAGGCGCGGTGGCTTACGCCTGTCATCCTAGGACTTTGGGAAGCCTAATGAGTGGATCACTTGAGGTCAGAAGTTCCAGACTAGACTGACCAACATGGTGAAACCCCATGTCTACTAAAAATACAAAAATTAGCTGGGCATGGTGGCGGGTGCCTGTAATCCCAGCTACTCCAGAGGCTGAGATGGGAGAATTGCTTGAACTCAGGAGGCAGAGGTTGCAGTGAGCTGAGACGGCCCCACTTTACTCCAGCCTGGGCAGCAGAGTGAGACTCCATCTTAACAAAGTAAAATAGAATAAAATGCCCATTCTATGGAACTTTGTTATGATAACCTGAGCAAACCAATACAATTCATATAGAGATCTATAGACATCATTATCTCTCTCTCTCCCTCTTTCACACACACACACACACACACACACACACACACACACACACACACACAAACACACACGACAAAACATTTCAAAACATTATTAAGATATGCAAAGAACAACCATATGTCTTCAAAAAATAAATTAGAAAAAATGAACAAGTGACTCAACTGGACAATTCAGAAAAGAATAAATCAAATGCCAATAAATACCTGAGAAGATGTTCAGTTTCACTGTGTTCTTATTTTAGGCGGCATCTGCTCGAGTGGCCAAGCCCAATTTCCCTATCACTCCTCTGCATGGTATTGTCCAATCCACCTCTCCTGCATCAGCAAGCCCACACCAAGTGCCTGGACAGTTCTGCGTACAAGGTAAGCACTAAATAACTACAGGTGGCAATGTAATATTGTTCTGAGGTACATAAAAAACCATTTTTAGGGTAATTCAATTGAAGAAGCTATCATAATGGTTTTGAAAAATCATAAAAGAAGAAGAACAACTAGCTCTGGTAAGTAAGAGAGAAAACTGTTCATCACAAGTAATGAAAGAAATGCAAATCAAAAGGCAATGGGGTTACTTTTTGCAAGTTTGCATAATATATATAACAAAATGCTAGAAAGCTTTGCTACTTCGGGTGCAATAAAATGTATTTTTGGTTTGTTGATGGCATTGTCAGTTGGCAAATACAATTTGGCAATGCATCGCTGGCCATAAACCCTAAGGAGAAAGTAAAAATATGAACAACACCATGTGAAAGACAATGTCTACAATCACGCTACTTACGATAACAAAAAATTAGAAACACCCCCAAATGTCCAAAAATAAAGGAATCTCACAGAAATTTCAGGACATTCACTCAAGGGAATAATAAGCAGACACCAAAAATGGCAAATATAAAGACCAAATACCAATATAAAAATTAACATAAATGCAAAACTGAAGATATAAAATTACATATGCACGATCATTATAGCTATACGAACACATGCAAATAAAGACAAGAATGAATACAGGAAAAATTGTGTTGTTAAGACTTTTTTTCCTTTTCCTCTATTTCAAACTTTCTAAATTTCCGTACTGTGCATTTCTTGAAAAACTAAAGTTTTGTTCAGGAAAACAAGACATTCACATGCATCTGGATAAATAAAGTACGAACAATGCCGGCTGTTTTTAAAAAGTAAATTGTAATATCAGAATCCCAAAATAAAGACTTAGATATTAACAATAGCCACTGACTCTTCCTGAAATCTTACTAAATGCCAATCATGTGCTCCATACATTCTATGAACCATCCCATTTAGTCTTCCAATAAGCCAATGAGGTAGATACAATTATCTTTCCTGATGTAACTTAGGAGAAGATGAGACTTAAAGAAGAGGAGTAATCTAAGTGCATGCAAGCTCTGCAGTTAGCAAACAGTTGTAAAAAGGTGGCTAGCTGCCCCCAAAAGCGTGCACACCTCCTCTTCTACGATGCAGAATTGTTGCTGAGAAAGCTGCTGAGCCAGAGGCTTTTCCCATGGCTGCCCACTCCTTCCCTCCCCATCTTCTCTTTTGCATCCAGATGGAGCCGCCTTCTTGTAGCCTGTCCTTAGCCGGGCACACACTGCTCTATGGAGGAGAATCAGGTCTATAAGTCAGTCAAAAGTCTGAAATTAACATCATTATCAGAAATAATTACCCTTTTAAAAAAAATGTGTTAAAACATGGCAATACCATTCTTCACCAATTCAACTGCCAGCCTTGAAAATATGTTACTTCTGAGAATTGAAGAGAGTGCCAAGGAAATGGGTGATTTTCTAACTTGCTGGTGAAGAGTAAGTTGATGATTCTACCTTTCTTTGGGACAATTTATTAATATGTATCAAGATTTCAAGAACTTTAGGATTCTTTAAGACTTTTGAGCCAGGATTTCTTTTGGAAATGATCTTAATGAAATAATAAGTGATATGAGTAAAGATATATAACAATTGTATTGTTTCATCTCAGAAATTTGTACAACAGAGATTGGAGAAACCACTTAAATATCTAGTTATAGGGAAGTAGAAAAATTATACTTTGGCTACACAATGAGTTACTATGTAGCTATTTTAAATTATGTTACAAGAGAATATTTAATACCAGGGAATGATTATGATGCATTATACAGTGTGATTCCATTTTTATTGCGTTTATAAAAGCACAGCTATATCAGGCATGAATGTGCTCTTTCTATGCAGGTGCAAGAACTATCATATTTCTTTTTCCTAATTCAAATGAAATCTGACTTAGAACCCCCATTCTATGTGGCTGAAAGAGCCTTATTAAAGACTGTTGGGGCTCCTTCTCCCCACACCACACCCCACACACACACATCTTCCTGTAGATCTTCTGACTATCCCAGTGCTTCTGTGGTACCAAGAAATTAAAGAGATGCATGCCATCAGGCCATGGTTGTTGCCTCTGCTGCCATAATGCCTCAAAATATACCCAGTATTGACAAGGGCTACAGTTCTGGAAGAGAATTGGGAAGAGAAATGCCTTTCATAGCACTGGGCTTGTCACAGGCTTGACTACAGGAGGCTTCTGCCATTGTTCTCAAAGCAGTTGGGTTGGTGTTCTGTCCTCAGGGATACATCAGAGGTTTTGCCACTGTTGCGGTGTGGGGAGGGGGTACATGTCTTACTCTTAGGGGACGTGCCGTCATTCTCTCTTCTCAACTTCCCTGGATACTTTACCTCTTTTCTAGGACCACTTTACTTTTTTTTAATTTTTTTTTTATTTTTTTTTGGAGATGGAGTCATGCTCTGTCCCCCAGGCTAGAGTACAATGGCACAATCTCAGCTCACTGCAACCTCCACCTCCCAGGCTCAAGCGATTCCCCTGCTTCGGCCTCCCAAGTAGCTGGGATTACAGGCATGTGCCACCAAACCTGGCTAATGTTTGTATTTTTAGTAGAGACGGGGTTTCATCATGTTGGCCAGGCTCCTGACCGCAGGTGATCTGCCCGTCTTGGCCTCTCAAAGTGCTGGAATTACAGGTGTGAGCCACTGTGCCCGGCTCACTTTACTTTTATATTTAAATTCCAGTTTATCTCTCTCCTCTTCTTGTAGGACAATTCTGCCTTAATTCCATGACTAATCTAATTTTCCAAACTAAGGCCTTGGCTGATTATTTCTTTGATGACCCCAAGACCCAAATAAACTGTCAGTCTCCATCCTTCAAATCCAAAACACATACATTTGCCCACTTAAACTCAGAGGCACCCACAAACACACACACAGATAAGCTTAAACCTTAGAATTCAAAGGCATGAGTGACTTTTTAATTTTTTTTCCCAGAGGTATGTGCAAGTGTTGAGAAAAGAGGATAGAAATGGAAACGGTGAAATGAGAGAAGTAGGGAAATTAATTATCGTTTTATTCTCTCTCACCTAAGCAGTGAAAACAAGTCAACAAATCTGCCACATATGTCTCTCATTTCAGACCTTTTTCCATCTGGGCACCTATCCAGACATTAAAATTCATATCTTCCTTTAAGAAATCTCCATCACAAAGCCATCATTACCCTTGGCTCCAGCATATAGACAAGTCTTACATGTGTGATCAGCAGTACCCTGGAGGGAGCTAGGAGGTGGGGGAGAAACTGAAAGGGAAATAAACAGAAAGTGTTCAGCAGCATTTTCCTCATGCTGAGTTCAACTGATTCAGGAACGCCTCGTGTACCTTACCCAATCCAGAAATTATTTAACACAGATGTATTGAAGGAGTTCTTACCTTTTTGTTTGTTTCTCAAGTTGCCCTTCATCACCCTGAAATCATAACCAGGTTTTTTAGTAGAAAAAGGCAACACCTGCAGCCGGCTTGGCCAAGGACTCAGCTCATCTTCTAGTCATTGGCTCCAGGTTCAGGTGCTGCTTCCTCTCTCGCTTCTGCGTGTCCTTGGTTTACAAAGCAGATCCTACCCACAGGGAGCTCAGTGAGGAACATTTCCTTCATATTCAGCTCATCCAAAGACAGCCTTTGGATTGGCGGCTGTAGCCAATATAGCACAGTATTCAAACCATCCTCTACCAAATTCACATTGTTCTGGTCCCACCACTAATAGGTTGTGGTGTTCCTAAGGGCTATGTTTTTCATTAACTCAATATTTATTGACTTCTACTATATGCCAATCTTTACACTTTTCTTTGTCTTTGTAATACCAGGTCTTGGTCATAAAAAGCATACAATAAATGTTTCTTTTTCAATAAATGAATATTTCCCCACCTAGAAAGTGAGCTCTATGAGGTCAAGAACTTGTGCCTGAGTGCTTAAAAATTCTTTGTTGAAATTCATTCATTGATTAATGAATAAATAAAATAATCAACCCTTATCCAAAAACTTTGTAGCTAACAGTAGTTGGAAGTAATACATCTGTACAATGAAAATGTTTTGACTTTTGGAGTTAGACCTGGATTCAAATTCTAGGTTTATCTTCCCAGTTTTGGTGTCACCATATATAGAATTATATAGCATTTATCTGATTGAATCATGAGGATTTAATGAGTTATTAAACATCAAATGCTTGGCATTTTTAATAAATATGAAGTGCCTGGCTTTTCTAACGGGTCAAAAAATGCTAGTTCGTCAACTTTATCTCCTGTTTCTGAAACTTGGCTCATTAAAACAAAAATAATAATGGCTACTTCATCATGATGCTGTGAAAAATAAATTGCTGCGGACAGTTCCTGAAACAGTGCTCAACAAAGATTATCTCTATTTTTCTTACACTTCCCCTAATTCCCTTATGTAGCTACTGTGTAAAGCTGGAAGAAAGAAGTGGATTAGCCATTCTTAAGAGTCTCAGAGCAGGTGTTTCTTAGTTTAACCCTTCAACAGCTCCCTGGGAGAAGAGGTTGTAACCGACACTTGCTGTGTCCTGAAATGTGTACCTTTCTTTTTCCCCAGTCTAGAAATCCCTGGGATTTAATACAAGGATGCTCAGAATAAGACTACACTCCCCAGCCCCTCTTGCCATTAGCTGCGGCTGTGTGACAGTTCTAGCTGATGGATTATGAACAGTAGTGATGGATGCATTTCCAAGTCCTGCCTTTATAGAGGAGGAATGTGTGTCTCTTTCCCACTTCCTGTATCTGAAACGCAGACATAGTGGTTAATCATCTTAGACAATGTGGACAAGGGCACTAACCCCTGGAAAGCAGACAAGATAATAGTAGCTTAGTCCTTCCTGCTGCCATAACAAGTGTCTCAGGAATTTGACAGGAATTGGAGCAGGAATGTCTATTACTATTAGTAATAATTGGTATTATTGCTGCTATTACCCCAGACTAGGTAATTAATAAACAACAAATATGTATTTTTCATGTTTCTGGAGGCAGGGAAGTCCAATACCAAGGTGCAAACAGGTCCAGTGTCTGGTGAAAGCCCTCTATTTGCCTCATGGGTGACATCTTCATCTTGCATCCTCACATGGTAAAAGAGGTAAGGGAAGCTCATTCTAGCCTATTTTATAAAAGCACTAATTCATGAGGATGGAGCCCTCAGGACTTAATCATTTCCCAAAGTCCTGACCATTTAATACTATCATCTGGAGTATTGGGGTCCAATGTGTGAATTTTGGTGGAATTTTGGGGGTGTACCAACATTCAGATCATAGCAGTAACCTAACTCCCTGAACCATGGAGAAATCACGTGAGCCCCAGAATGCTTATGTTCAGCTACTGAGAGAGAAAGAAATGTTTCTCTTGCTTAAACCACAGCTATTTGAGTCTTTGCTGTTTCAGATGAAAATAAATCTGATCTAATACAGAGGTATTAGGAGATCTTCCAATATCCCTGCATCATTAATGACAAATCCTTACCTTAGGCACTTTTTTAGCCTCCCGCATAGGGCTCCCAGCCACCGGGCAAGGCTGATCTGCTTGGTGGGTGCTGTCTGCTCATCCTCTTACTGGCTCATCTACCCAGAGATTTAAAGTCCCCACCTGGGCAACCAACCAGAATCCAATCTAGCCTTGAAAGCCCCTTCCACAGCCAACCTTGTCAATGAAGCTTTCCCTGCTGAATGATAGCTCTCTGGGATCTCTCCCTTGTCTGAGCTCCATAGCAGCTGACTATACCATCTGTCATTTGGTTCCAATCCCATTCTGTTTTCTAGCCCATGGGTTTTCATCCTGTTGTGTTCTATGTCCTTCCTCTTTATATTAACAACAACTTCATTAAGAACAAGATCCATGTTTTAGGCATTTTTATCAGATGTTTGTATCTTTATCTGATTTCGGAAGTCATTTCTTAACGATGAAGTGTCATACTCTATACTCTTAGAGTAATGTGGACTTTAGCGATTGGTTTCTACATCTTCCTAAATTGTGATGTCCTCAAAAGCAAAAAAACTGTGTCACAATAATCTCTGTGTTCACAGTACCTGATTCATGCAAGTAACGCAATCCATGCTTATAGATTGATGGATACATGAATCTTAGCAGCCCCCTAACATCTAGAATAATGTCTTGTACTTAATGCCTAGATGCCTGTATAAACTAATTACTTAATGGGCAATTGTGGGTGTTGCTAAGGAAAGAAGCTGTGAAAGGAAAATAAATCTTGGACCCTCCCAAATCACTAAGCTAAAGGGAAAAGTCACGCTGGGAACTGTTCAGGACAAACCTGCCTCCCATTCTATTCGAAGTCACCCCTCTGCTCCCTGAAATAAATATGTATCTGATTGCCTCCTTTCGAGAGGCAAATCAGAAACTCAAAGGAATGCAGCCATTTGTCTCTTATCTACGTATGACGTCCTGGCTTTGCTGCGAGTTGTCCTGCCTTTTCTGGAATTAATCAATATTCATCATACATCTGTTGATTGATGTCTCATGTCTCCCTAAAATGTATAAAACCAAATTGTGCTCTGACCACCCTGAACATATGTTCTCTTGAGGCTGTGTCATGGGCGTGCATCCTCAGCCTTGGCAAAATAAACTTTCTAAATTAACTGACAACTGCCTCAGATAGTCAGGGTTCACAGAGCTTTTTGATCTTTGGATTTGGTACTTACATTACCTAAAATATTTTCATCTGCAGGCAATAGAGGCTTAACAAACTGATCTAGGCAAAAAGGAATTTTAGTTTCATATAATAGGAAAGTCAAATGAGTACCTTCAGGTATTACTGGATATGGACATTCAAAAAAAGTCATCAGGGTTCTGTTTCTTTCTCTCTCCATATCTTAGACATGTCTCTCTATAGTTCCTCTCTGTGATAGCTGCCAGTAGCCCAAGACTTAGCATAGCAAACTCAGTAACCCAACAAAAAACATATTCCCTAATATTTGTGTAAGAGGTGTATCAGGGAGTATTTTGATTGCTTGACCGAGCCTGGACCTGTGTCTATCCTGAATCACTATGGCCAAGAATTTGGGGTCTTTTACTAGACACATCTAGATCACATGGTCATTTGTGAGGCTACAGGAGAGGGTTAGTTGGGATAGCCCCATGCAGGCCCCAGAATAGAGAAGTGTTATGTTCCAGATGAAAAGGGACAAACCAACATATGCCCATCACTGTTCTGTAGCTGCTACCTCTCTCTAGACTCAGTCGGGTCAAGGGTTTTGCCTGGGATCCACACAATTCTAGATTTCTTCTCGGCCTGGTGTGGTGGCTCATGCCTGTAATCCTAGCACTCTGGGAGGCTGAGGCAGGCAGATTGCCTGAGCTCAGGAGTTCGAGACTACCCTGGGCAACATGGTGAAAACCCATCTGTGCTAAAATACAAAAATTTAGCCAGGCGTGGTGGTGGGCTCCTGTAATCCCAGCTACTTGGGAGGCTGAGGCAGGAGAATCACTTGAACCCGGGAGGCAGAGCTTGCAGTGAGCCGAGATCATGCCACTGCACATCAGCCTGGGTGACAGAGCAAGACTCCATCTCCAAATAAACAAACTAATTAATTAATTAATTAGATTTTGTCTTACTGTTTTCTTGCCGCTGTTATCATCCTGCAGTCACCTTAATGCATTTCTTCAGTGTCTCCCCTTGGCTCCACCCCTTCCTGCACTGCCAAAGTATAACTGATAGTTTAGCAGGCAGAAAGGGAGTGGACATCCCAGGATTAGGGAAGCTGCTTTACCTTCTGCCCAATTCAAACCTAGGGTCAGAGGTAACTGGAGCAAGTCCCTGGTGATACTACACAAGAGGATTCTGCTTATAGGCATTCCTTTCTGACAGGAAAGAAATTCATGCTGACCTTACTAATTGGCTCCACCAGCCTGTCAAGAGAACACTTGCGTAGTTACTCTAATCAAGCCTTTGTTTTTTGTTTTTGTTTTTTTTAATTGAGATCAGAGTTATTCTCCAAAGTCTTCAGAAGGCACTGGATTCCTCTAGCCACTGAAAAGATGGGTTCCTTGAACAATACAAGAATCTAAAAGTCTCTGTTTGCCAAATTTGCCAGCACTTGGTGAATGTAGTTTTTTTCCCAGTAGGAGAAAAGCTTCTCAAGGTTGTACACCGTGAGGTTCAAAAATAAATTCTAGAGATAATGCAGCCCTAGAGCCACCTACCCCTTTCCAGACCCTTGCCTCCTCCTACCAAGCCACATAAGAGCTTCTCTGAAATCGCAACCCAGGCCAGACTTTGTGCAAGACTTCCTAAACCACTTTGGTCTGCCCGCACGTTTGTGAGGTCAGTGTCTTCTTCTGCTTTTCTTTCTAGCACTTCCTTGGATATATTTAACACTCCCATGATCTCATTTGTTAATAATATGGACTTAGAACTATACAGTTTGCAAATAACTTTTTTCAAGCATTATTGTGGATAAGTTTCACCACAGCATGGAGAGATAAATAGTACTATTGTACTCCAAGAGATGAGGAAACTGAGAGTCAGAGTATTATGTAATAGCTTAAAGTCACATGGCTAGTAAGTGGCAGGACCACATCTCAAATTTATATCCTCTCATTGCAAATTTCCTAACTTTTTGTCCCATAACATACTATCTCTAATTATATCCTGTTGGATGATCTCGACACCCAGTAAGTCTGCCACCTTGAAGAGAGGAGGCAGGTTTTTGTTTTGTTTTGTTTGCCTCCATCTGTAGAAAGCCTAGCATAGCTCTGTGTATGGGAGTCGTATTCCAAAATACTTTGTTGACTGAGGGAATAAGCCCTTGGCTGCTGTGTTCCTGTGAACTGAGTTGTCTTGGGAATTCAACTTTGCAGGCAGGGTCTTACTGTCAACTCTAAGAAAGGGAAGCCATGCCTTCACTAGCATCTGGAGGATGTGCAAAGTGAAGCCTTCCTGTGATAGTAGTGAGAACTGATCATTCATGTATCCATTCATTCAACCAATACAATTTTTCTGTCTTCTATGTAGCAGACAGAGTGATAAGTGCTGACCATACATTGGTAGATAATATACAGACACACCCAACCCAGAAAAGCTTACACCTCTTGGAGTGTTTTGGACTCTAATAGGAATCATTTAATGATGATGTCTTCATTTTTCTCACCTGTATTCATTTTCTGTTGATGAATAACACATGACCACAAATTTTGCCGCCTAAAACAATACCAACTTATTAACTCACACTGTGAAGACTCACCTGAGTTATGTGCTAAAGGTCTCACAAAACCGGAATAAAAGGTCAGCCACGTGGAGTCTTTATCTGAAGTTTTTGAGGAATAATCTCCCTCACGGCTCATTCTGATTGGAGACAGTCCTGTTCCTTGTGGTTGTAAAATTAAGGTCCCTGTTTTCTTGCTGGCTGTCAGCTGGGGCTTTCTCTCAGTCCCCACAGACCACCCTTAGGTCTTTTCCATAGGGTCATCTCCATCTTTAAGTCTCAGACTTCCCCTTTTCCTACCAGCTGGAGAAAGCTCTGCTCTTAAAGGATTCATGTCATTAGCCCAGGCCCACACAGATAGTCTCCCTTTCTTAGTCAATATCACCATATAACATCACCTACTCAGTGAGTAATAGGTCATGATACCACAGGTTCCACCTACACTCAGAGGGGAGAAGATTATACAAGGCATGGATCACTGGGGCCACCTTAGAATCTACCTGCATACCACCTCTGCCCAATTTCAGTCATTCATCACTTCACATGGGCATTTGCCACAATCAAACAAGTGTTTTCTTCCCTGTCCTGTCTCATCCATGTTGAATCAGAGGCTGCAACACTATACCTTTGCATATGCCAGTTTCTCTTCTTGGAATGTTTTCCCTGACGCTTATCCTCCAACAAAAATCCCCCTTAAACTTAATCCTCCTCAGGGCTCAAA
Organism: Sapajus apella; assembly: GCF_009761245.1. Taxonomy (NCBI): domain Eukaryota; kingdom Metazoa; phylum Chordata; class Mammalia; order Primates; family Cebidae; genus Sapajus; species Sapajus apella. Next base: position 41,214,428 of record NW_022436943.1, read on the forward strand.
GTTTACACCCTCTCATGGGCTTCTCAGCACCCAGCCGCCCGTCAGAGTTAAATAATCTCTTCCCTGTGTTTTTTATGAGACTATCCATCTCATCACACCAGAATCTAATCCAGACTATCATTCTCTTAGACACCCCACTGTGAGGTCTCTGACATCAGAGTTTGTGTTTCATTCATCTGTGGTTTCTCAGGGCCTCCTACAGATCTTGGCACATAGTAAGTGCTTGGAAAGTGTTTGTTAAATTGAATTGACCTCAACTTTCTATCCTCTGTTCTGCGGATTCACGATTGGAAGAGCAGCACATATCTGAAGTCTAGTTTGGGGCATAGCATAAAGTAGAACATCTGTAATTTTTACCTCTCAGCATGAATTACTTGATGATTGATTATTGAACCTTAATACGCCATTAAGAAACCACCACACCCCACTTTCCGTCCATGTAATCAACATGGGATTTCCTGACTACCCCATCCAAGGATAGACTCTCCTATGACTCAGGCTTTGCTAATAAGAGGCACCGTGATTGATTCCAAGAAGGGCACCTGATGCAATTCAGCTGCTGGCACGCCTTCCCTCCTCTTATACCCTTTGGGAAAGCAGTTTTCTCTTCCCATTGGGCTTGTGGAGCTGGTAGAATAATAGCTTGGAGCAACTAGTAGCTTTCTCTGCCACTCTCTAAAGGAAACCTCATAATGAACCAACACAAAAAAATACAGAACTAAGAGATAACAATAGAGAAACACTGAGTCCTGAAGACATCATGAGCCACTGGACTGAGCCAGGCCCAAAGCTTGTCATCTTTTGAACCAGCCAATAAACGAAATCTCATTTTACTTACATTTCCACTGACACACTTTCCCATTTATTAATTAGGGTTGGGTTTTTGTTACTTGCAACCAAAAACAAAAATAAAAACAAAACAAAAAACACAAGACAGTAATCTCTGATTATGGGGGAAAAATCCAAAAATAACCCCTTCTTATCTCATTATTAGTCTTCATGAAAATTGAAAAAATGGTGTCATTGGAAATGCCACTGCTTCCAACCTTTTCAATGTTAACCTGAAGAATCCCTTTTACTTTGCGTTGAAATGCAGAGACCAAGGATTTGGGGACCGATACTGTAATGAGTAATAGGACAGAGAGTGACTATTGTTCATTACCTTCAGAAGCAGCAACCTAAGTCTTGCAGCCAAGTTTTTCTATGGGACCCCAGGTGTGCAATTTGCAAGCAAATGACAATCGACATGACTATTGATTGCTTTGACCAGCTAATTATGAGTCTGTTATTTCCTGGGCCCTAGGATTTCTCTCCTATTTCCTATATTGGAACTTCCCCTTGGATCTCATTTATTTGCCCTCAAATCATCCCTAGAGAGGAACTTCTCTCATCAGCCTTCCCCACGTCCTTCTCCATTCTGCTGGCCTCCCAATAGCTGTGTCACCAGATTTCAAAGAGGCTTTCAGCTTATTGCATAATCAGCTCTTCCTTTGAGACGTCCCCCACCCCCATCATTACCTCAGGGTGTTGGAACTTTGCTGTAAGCTGCTGAAAGATCATTAAAGATTCCAGCTGTTCCTGGTCCATAACAACCCTTTCAACTGGATCTCCTTCCAAGAACAGCTGCAAAAGCTCCAGAAAGGAAGGGAGGAGACACATTTAGCATGATAACAAATCAGTAGGGAGTGACCAGTTTACCCAGAAAGGCTGTGATGCAGATGTATCCTTCCAGCAACTCTCCCCACCCTCCAGGAGAGAGACAAATTCAGGCTGCCTCTGTGTGAAAACTCTTCATAACCAAAAGAATGAAATCAAGAATGACAATCCACCCCTGCTCCCTGGAGAGAGGCCTGGACAGAATTCTTGCTTTCTCCGTCATGATTCACAAAAAGATCTGTCAGTGGTTACAGAAGATTTTTATCTTGCATACACATACATGTAACAAGTACTCACAGAAAATTAACAACATGGAAGAAGTAGCTGACATCGATCACATGCAGGGCACTGGGCAAAGGGTTCAACATATGTTTGCAGGCTGGGTGTGGTGGCTCATGCCTGTAATCCCAGCATTTTGGGAGGCCAAGATGGGTGGATCACCTGAGGTCAAAAGTTCAAGACCAGCCTGGCCAACATGGTGAAATCGTCTCTGCTAAAAATACAAAAAAAAATTAGCTGGGTGTGGTAGCACACGCCTGTAGTCCCAGCTACTCAGAAGGTTGAGGCAGAAGAATCACTTGAACTTGGGAGGTGGAGGTTTCAGTTAGTCAAGATTGTGCCACTACGCTCCAGCCTGGGCAGCAGAGCAAGACTCCAACTCAAAAACAAAAAACAAAGACAAACCCCCAAAATCCAGATATGTTTTCTTATGAATCTTTAAAAACAAATCATTTATTGATAAGGAAACCAAGGCACAAAAAGATTGAATAACTTGCCCAAGTTTGCACAACTCAGAAGTAGTGGAGCTGGGATTTCAACTTAAGTCTATCTGACTCAAGCCTATGCCATCAACTCTAACCCCATATAAGTCCCATTCAATTACTTAATTGGTACAGAGTCTGGGATTTAGTGGGCACCAGTAAAGTTTGGTTTAATGAAGGCAAATTCATGCCACTATTCTTATATACATAATGCTTTTTTTTCTGAAATGCACTTTATCCAACCACTTTATCTACCTGGAAAACATTTAATGATTGTGCAAGATTTATCTTACTTCTCATGTACAGTATACAAAGACTTTACAAGAAAGCCCCCTTCAGTCATTCAGCGGACCATCTTCGTCATTCCCTCCACGTTGTCTCTATTATTATCTATGTGACACAATTCTGCATGGATCAAAGACTTTGGTTTTCTCCCTACCCCAGGAGAGCTAAACAACATTACCTCGAATTCTCTCTTTTCATGGCTTCAGGAAATGCTCTCTCAATATTTCTGCTAATTCCCAAGAGTTTTACATCTCCTTCTCTGTTCTATCTCTCAAACTCCGGTTTCCTCCATGATTGCTTTTGTCTATCGCTACACCACTTTGAAATAAAATTTAACACCTTCTTTAATTTCTATAATACATCAATATCAATTTTTCATGAGCCTCATAATTTGGGAGAGAAGGCAGCAAAAGGAGTCAAGTAGTGTAGCACTCTGCTTTCTACCATCTTGCCTGCTCCTACCTTTACCCCCTCCTCACTCCTCTTATCAGCTATATAATTCCTCAAATTCCTCACACAGTGTATATAGAGCAATTTTCCCCCAAATCCTGGTACCAACTAACATCAAGGCCTTGAAAGGAAGGAACCACAAGGGATGAGAGTATAGGAGAAGGGATGGGGACTCAAATCATACCCAAATCCCTCATGTATTTAACAATTATTTATTGAGTATCCTCTATCTGTGAGCTAATTAGGACACAGAGATGACAAAAAAAAAAGATGTGTATTGTTATGAGGGTTACATCCTAGTAGAGGGAACACAAAGCAAATGAATAAACATGGTGCTTTCCAACTGTGATGATGTGAAAGTAACCTGTGGGGTGGTGGGTGGTGACTAATTGGGTAGAGTGGCCAGGCATAGCCTGACCTTAGAGGTGATATTTCAGCTGAGAATTGGAGAGGTGAAAAATCAGCCATGCCGTGAGCTTGACAAGGGTTATAAACTGAAAGAACTATCAGGGCCAAAACTCTGAGACAGCAACAAGTTTTTGGGCATTCTAGAACAAACAAAAGTGAGAAAGTAGCCTTAAAATATGAAGACAGACAGATAGTGGCAGAACACATGAAGGGTTTTTTTTTTAACTTCACAGGAAATCTATGGGATATTTTTGATATGAGTGACCCAATCTAATCACCAAAGCACTGTTTTCCAAACAAAATAAGCACTTCTTCCTATCTTTTTATATATGTATTTTCCTTATCAGACTATGAGTTCCTTGCAGCCAGGAACTATGCCTAAACAGATAGGCATTAAACAAGCTGTCTTATAAAAAATGATGAAATGACCTAGACATAGTTTTATGGTTCGCATTTTTCTCATTTCACGTTTTACAAATGAATTAAAAATGCTTGAATGAATGAATAACTTATTATTAAAAATATAAGTGTAACATGCATTTCAATATTTAAATGTACATCTAAAGCAAAGTTGACAGAAATCAAAGAAGTAAACAAATAGGCAATAATCATCTAAAGCTTAAAGAAAGGTCACAAGGAAAATTAAAAATTATTTAGACTAAATGGCAATGAGAATACTGCATGTCAAAACGTGCAATATAAAGCAAAAACAACGCATATATTAAAACAAAAGCTTTAAAATTTATGTTCTAAACTTTCAATTTAAGAGGCCAAGAAGTAAAATTAAATCTAACATAAGTAGAAAAAAGGAAATAATAATAAAAGTAGTTATCAATGAGCTAGAAAACAGAAAAGCAATTGAAAGAATCAACAAAGGCAAAAAAACCTCACGTTTAAAAAATATTAACAAACTGTTAAACCCCAAACAACACTGATCAAGAAAAAAAAGGTAGAAGACATAATATCAGGGAGAAAAAAAGTGAGCCATTATTGCAATTTCTGTAGAAATTGTAAAGATAATGCAATAAATATATCCTACAAAATCCTCTTAGCCAGGATATGTAACTATGTGAAGAATTACTACAAATTAATAAAAAGAAAAACAACTAATCCAACTTTTTTAAAAGGTGAAAACCTTAAAAGGTAATTCACATAAGAGAATATACAAATGTAAATTAACAAGTAAATGTATTAGTCATCAAGAAAAGGTAAAGTAATGGCAAAAACCGTAATTACTTTTGTACCAACCTAATACCACACCTTATAAGGATAACTAAAATTTTAAAAACTTAACAAAAAATTAAGTTTGGGTGAAGATAAAGAACAACTAGAACTGGCAAACACTGCTAGAAAACCCACAAATTCTTACCTGTTTAAAACTGTTTATTAGTATCTATTAAAGCAAACATAAGTGTCTCTGTAACTCATCAATTCAATCCTGTGTATATACCCCTCCAAAAGGTGTGCTTATGTAAAACGAATGTAGGTATGAGAATTTTCACAGGAGCTCTATCAGCATCTCCCCAAACCAGAAATGCCAAGAACAGGATGGATGAATCTCACAGAGAGTATTAGAAAAAAGAAGTAGACACAATCAGACTCACGCTGTATGAGTCTATTTCTCTGAAATTCAAAATCATAAAACTAACCCATAGTGCTAGAGATGTTCTTCCAGGTGGTATGTATTGGTAGTAAGGGTCATGAACAAGCCTTCTGGGGCACTGGAAATGTTCTGTGTCTTGATGTGTGTAATAATCCCATAGGTGTGCATAGATGTAAGAGTTTATTGAATTCTATTGCTAATATCTGTTTACTTCACTGTTTGTGAATTAGGCCTCAGTTAAAAGGTACAAAACAAAAGTTATGTATTATTTAAACATTCCTTAAATGAACAAAAACAAGTTACTCACTAAGGCAATAGTCATGCTGGGCATGGTGGCTCATGCCTGCAATCCCAACACTTTGGGAGGCCAAGGAAGGTGGATCGCTTGAGCCCAGGAGTTCAAGACCAGCCTGAGCAACATGATGAAATCCTATCTCTGCAAAAAATACAAAAATTAGCCAGGTGTGGTGGTATGCATCTGTAGTCCCAGCTACTTGGGAGACCAAGACAGGAGACTTGCTTGAGCTGTGGAGGTTGAGACTGCACTGAGCCATGATCATGCCACTGCACTCCAGCCTGGGCAACAGAGTGAGACCCTGTCTCACACACACACAAAAAGTCATGTAAGTCATGTAATAATAATATGCCTGTTTTCTTCCCACAGGCAACATGCTCCCCCAGCACAAAACTACCAACAATTCATAATTATACCATTACTGCTTGGAGCCTAGTAGACATTCAATATGTAATTGTTGAGTTTACAGAATTATAGTAATGGAAGGGCATACGTTTATCATGTTTCTCCTTTTAGAGAGCTCTCTCTAACTCATCTGATGGTGCAGTCCAGATGGTATATCTCTAGGAATTCATTGTTTCCACTGTGTTGGGCCAATTAATTATGCCAGCTACCACATAGAGATGTTCAAGCTTCTGAAAGTACCAACCTCACATGAGCTTAGGAGCTGGCAGATACCTGGGAATGCTGAGATGTAACAGAATGTCCAATAATGTAGGTGGCCTCAATGAATGCTTGAGAAGTTACCAAATATAAATAGAATTCAAAACAGTAAGACAATAGTGTAGCAAGAGTGAGGTGACTTTAAGAACTTAAAAATGAGGTTAGCCTCTGAAGATAAAAATCTATCCCTAAAATATGACCTGAGCCATCTACCAAAGACCAATCAGTTCTTAGAATTTGGGGAAATAATCAAAGTAGTTAGGGAATAGTCTTAAGGAAGCACAGATGATAGTAACCTACCTCAAACTGCATACACATAGCATCAACTTGGCACATCAGGGTGAGCTAACTTATCAGAGAAAAACAAATTGATTTTTGGTAACTTGGCCAGAGCTGACACTTTATCAACTGCATTGACTCTCATTGGAAGAAAAGATGTGTAAGCACGGCAGGGATGATGGGCATGCCATCTACAAAAGACCATCCTAAGGGAAACAGTGTATCCGCATTTATCAGCCCTATCTTGACTTTGGATCAGAAAGCAGAAATATTCTGGTTAATAGAAAAAGTTGACTGTTGAGGGACAAGTGGAGTTTTCTGTATCATTCTTGCCTAGCTACAATCGCTTTGGGTTACAACTACCTCCCTTTGCTCTGATCTCTTTACTCAGAAATGTTCTGGGAAATGTACAGAGCCCTTATTTAATTCCCATGGGGAGCCAGATATGAGGAAGGAATGTGACCCTGAGCTTCAAGGTCTGGCTGCTCATAATGGTTATTAAGTAACATTTGTTATTCATTCTGAGCAGTCACTTACTGACGTATATTAGTCAGGATAGGCCCAAAGTGCTGTTTCAAAACCCCTAAATCTCAGTGGCTTAACCCAATAAAAGTTTAGTGTTTTTCCTCACTTATGGTCATGCATGAGTCTTGGGTGGGAATGGACAAGGAGGCTCTAATCCACACATTCAGTGAGGAACCGAGGCCTCTCATATCCCTGACACCTTCATCCCCCAGGTCCTCAGAGATCTCTTACTTCAATTGGTAGATTAACAAAGAGAGCAAGAATTGCACATAGAAGGTTTGTTGGGCCAGTTTGAAAGTGGCACAGAACGCATATTCACATTCCAATGGTGGGAACTCATTCACATGGTCACATCTAACTGCAAAGGAAACTGAGAAATACTCTCTGAGTACTCAGAAAGGAAAGCATAGAAATTGTCATGCCCTAATAATCTCTGCCTCTTGTACTAAGTGTTTTATATTAATTATATTATGTAATCCTTATCACATTTCTTAAACAGTAGTAGAATCAGAGTATTGTTAATCTTTCAGGAGAGGAAACAGAAGCATAGCTGGGATAAGTAACTCACTCACGAACAGGGAACTAATTGCATCGAGCCGAAGCCAGGTTAGAACACATTTCTGGAGTTCCTGCTTTTAACCACTAGGATAAGCTATATTTATTGTGGCAAATTAATATGAATATATTAGCCTACAGATTTATAAGTTTCAAACCATTTACAAAACTGAGAGTTTGAATTGGAAGACTCGATTCTAGAACACAATGAACCTCCAAGGCACTTCCTCCTCTGAGGCCATGATGAGTGTCCAGCCAAGCCCACTAAATAGCAGTACATCCTGTCTGGACAAACTAAACCAAATAAGGAGATGAGTGAAGAGTAAATGAGCACTTATCACCAAGCCAAACAGAATTCTTCAAATCTTACATGAATTGATCTTTTTAAATCCCTACCACAACTCGATGAAATAGGTACTTTTATGAAGATATTGCAACACAGAGAGATTAAGACACTTGCCCAAGACCACACAATCAAAAAGGCCTAGGGGGAGCGTTAGATCCAAGGCAACTTCAGTTCTAGAATATGTGCTCTGGGCCACTACGTTAAAGAAAAGTCCAACAAAGATGGCATTGACGACACTGTTGGTGCAGTGTTTTCATCCACAGTGATTCCCATAATCACCCACATAGAATGAAAACTTGATGTAACTCATGTATCACCTCCTCTTCCGAGGAGGACATGGCACTTCTTCACACAAAAAGGTACACAGAAAGTAGTTATGAAACTGAAATGATTTAAATTGTGTTAAATTGAACATTGTAACATGGTACCCTTTTTCCTTTCATCTATATCCATAAAATTAAAGATAGCTAAGTACTTTATATAAATTATCTCATTTAAGCCTCGTAAAACTCACCAAGGATGTAATTTTACCTCCACTTAACAGGTCATAATACCAAGTTTTATCATAAAGAAACAAAGTCTGATAATATCTGACTTACATGTGAGAATAAACTTCCTGGTAACACTTTTATAATGATTTCTGAACATCTCTCTAAATGATGAGAAATATCCTACTCTGGCATTCCAAGAATAAAGGCAGTTGAAAATTCAGGACTTCACTTTCATATTTCTATCTTTTTTACTTCCAGGGAAGTCATTTCCGTGAAGCACTGGTGTGAACAACAGTCACAAGTGGGAAGAGCAATGGAACGAGGAGGAGGAGGAGGAATGAAACGGTCCTATAATTTTAGAAAGAGTGTGAAAAAAAAAAAAGAAGTTAGACTTCTAGGTTCTATTTCTGGCTCTGCTTCTGTTTTCAAGCCAGCCAGCCATTTTTCTACCATTTCCTCCATTAATTGCCAAAGTTAGGAAAGAATATAGACTGAGTATAAAGCACCTTTTCATGCTTGGATGAGAGATCCTGTATTATGACCAGTGCAAAACCAGAATTGATCATGTTGTGAAATCCACACTGTGTTGTAATATATTGGTTTCAAGCTTTGCAGGAATACTTTTACTCTGAATTCATAAGGTCAGAGAAGGGAAAATTGCATTTTAAGGTGGGAATGCCAAAGATGGATGTAGCACATTGAAAACAGGCAATGGTTTTGGGCAAAGCCAGCCCTACAGCAGCTCGTAATGGTAGTGAAGTTTGTGATCCATCACATGCTCTTTTCTTCCTGCCTTTTTTCTTTCTCATTAAATAACCCACTTTCCTAAGTTCCAGTTTTTATATATTATCTTTATGATCATGATTATTTGTATGTGTGTAAGGAACACAGTGCAATTTTATTACATGGATATACTGTGCAGTGGTGAAGTCTTAGTTGTTAGTATATCCATCACCCAAATAATGTACATTGTACCCCATTAATTATTTATCATCCACCCTCTGCTCACCCCCACCCTTCTGAGTCTCCAATGTCTATCATTCCACACTCTATGTCCATGTGTATACATTATATAGCTCCCACTTAAAAGTAAGACTATGTGGTATTTGTCTTTCTGTCTCTCAATTGTTTTACTTAAGATAATGGCCTCCAGTTCCCTCCATGTTTCTGTAAAAGACATGAATTTCATTTTTTGTGGCCAAATGGTATTCTATTGTGTCTATATAACACATCTAATCATTCACTAATGAACACTTAGATTGATTGCATATCTTTGCTATTGTGAATAGTGCTATGGTAAACAATTGACGACTATAGGTTTCTTTTTGACATAATGATTTCTTGTCATTTGAGTATATACCTAGCAGTGAGATTGCAGGATAGAGGGGTAATTCTATTTGGGGTTATTTGAGAAATCTCCATCCTGTTTCCATAGAGGCTGTGCAAATTTGCATTCTCAACAACAATGTATAAGTGTTCTCTCTTCTCTTCATCTTCCCCAATGTCTGTTATTTTTAGTCTTTTCAATAATAACCATTCTGACTGCTATAAAGTGATATCCGATTGTGGTTTTAATTTGCATTTATCTGATGATTAGTGATGTTGAGCATTTTTTTATATGCTTGTTGGCCATTTTTATGTCTTCTTTTAAAACATGTCTATTCATGTTCTTTCCCACTTTTTAATGGGATTATTTGGTTTTCTTTGTTGTTGTTGAGTTCTTTGTAAATTCTGAACATGATCTCCTATCAGATGCGTAGTTTGCAAATATCTTTGCCCATTCTGTAGACTATCTGTTCACTCTGTAGATTATTTCTTTTGCCCTGCAGAAGCTTTTTAGTTTAATTAAGTCCCATTTGTCATATCCATATTCGTGGCATTTGCTTTTGAGGTCTTAGTCATTGAATTATTTGCCTAGACTAATGTCCAGAAGAGCCTAGGTTTTCTAGTATTTTTGTCGTTTCAGGTCTTACGATTAAGTTTTTAATCTATCTTGAGTTGATTCTTATATATGGTGAGTGATAGGTTATCCCTCTCAATAATAATATTGTGTATTCCAGGGAAAAAATCCAAAAAAGAAAGAAACTGTGTGTACAGCATTGTGGCCCATTAACTATCCTTCCAATTTGATATTCACATAAATATCCTCCTGTTGGAAGAGGATGGTGAAGGAGAAGCAGCATTGAAGAATGCTGAGGTTCTTCTCAACATTGTGAAGTATTCTTAATCAATGTAGGACAGTTGCTGTTGCATTTAAATGACTCGTGCTTTCCCAATAGCCATTCTAAATTGCTAGCAATACTCGTAATAGCCATCCTAAATTGCATAGGTTGTGGTATTTATAAACCTGAGCACTAAAATTTCATGAGACATATTACAAGTTTTTATGGAGAAGAGTATGATCATGGTAACACGCTTAGTGTGGGCCTGGGTCCATATGGTCTTGATCCAGGGATGTAGTTTTGACTGTTGGCCATTTACTTGTCACAGAGTTCTAAGAATATCACATATCTCTTGAACTGCTCCTTTCTTCAACTTAAATGGTCCAGGCCATGTCAATATTGATGTCAATGCCAAGCGTAAATTACTTGTGATCCATAAACAAATCTTTACTATGCCAAAGCACTGTCCTTCAGAAGCAGGAAGATATCTCTTTTTCATAATCTCTGTCATATATTGTCCCACATTTTTCCCAAACAGAACTTTCTCCTCATGTCTCCCTGGTGGAAATGGGTCCTTCAACCTCTACCAGACTCTTTCCATAGGGCATCAGTATGAATTTGTTGGTTTGTGTTCAGATACTCTGATGTTCTCCTCATGCCTTTCAACCCTCTTCCCTTTCATGAACAGAGGCACATCAGTCCCTTTTTGAAAGAAGTCCTCTTGCTCTGACATAAAGCACCTCAGATAAATAGAAGGCTAAAGGCTATTGTCTCTACCGCTTCTTAGATATGCCCAGGCATCCTGAATTTCTTTTATACTCACCTGAGACCTCCCTCCTTCATCCTATTCACAAAATTACAGATGACAGGCTCATATGGCTCAGCATCACAATGTCTTCCCAGTCCTATTTCATTAATTTCTAATGAATTACACTAAAATAACAAAAGGTGCCTATGGCTAAGAACCACTTTTAAAGTAACTTAATGTTTCTTTCTCTCTTTCCTCTACATGCAACAAGTCTCTACTTTTAAAATGTATGTATGTGGCTCTCTTAACAGCTAAATCGCCTCTATTAGGAATTTTATTACTGTGTTACTTCATCTCAAATCTCTTAATAGTCTCCTAGCGATTTTGAAAAGTATCATGCAGAAAACCTCTGCATTTTCACTCCACTTTGAAACTGGTCATGTCTTGGGAACGGACTCATTCTACTGATCACATAGCAAAGAGGAAAAACATAATTCTTAGTTTAAAACATGAGCAGTTGTGTCAAACATCTTTGTGTTTTGGTAAATTCATCATTAGAGAGAAAAAAAAAAAAACATCAATGGAGCTTAAATCCTTTGTCTTGTTAAGTTGCAAAAAAATTCTTGTTCTAAATAAGCCACCCAGTGTCAAGTTCATGCTGTTTCTATAATCTCATTATTTCTGGTTCCTCAATAAAACCAGGGTACCAGTCATTCTAATTTCAAAGTGCCTCCCCACACTCTCACACACAAAACCTTCGTTAAGAAATAAAAAGCATATTCTCATTCAGGCACACATGAGGAAGTTAGTTGTTTTGTTTTGGTTCATTATTTTTAAATAATGCAACAAGCCCCTGAAATTTTTGCAGGCTTCAAATGGTCCTGCAAATCGATATCGACTCTGCATGTTAGAATCATGATTGCCTGTTGTATCTCTTTGATTATTTAGGGAAAAAAGGTATTGAAGTATATACTCACGGATTATTTAGGGAATTAGGTATAATGAACATGGGTTAACTTTAGTGCTACACAGCAGTATGGGAGCTATACAGGTACCAGCAAAGGTTGGGAGCCTCCTAAAAGCTGGAATGCTGCAAATAGATCTCATCACCTTCAAATTCTGACTACTTTATTTTTCACATGTATTCATTTAACAAATATTATTGAGTATTTAAATGTGCCAAATTCTGCATACATCTAACAGTAACAACAATAAAAAATTGTGGTCCTTTTTTCAAAGCTCAAAAGCTACTGGGGACATTGATTTATAAAGAGATCATAACATTAAAGATGTAAAGAATACAGATACAAAGTACAATGGGAAGTCACCATATTAATAGATTAAAGAGAAAATTCTTAGGATCCTCTTCATAGGTGGTAATAAGTCATATGATGGCATTCAATCTCCTGGCCACAAAGGAGAAAACTTGCACCTCCTCACTAGCAGAAGAGCTTGTTTTCTTCCAGCAAGGCGGGCATATGACAATGAGTGCTTATCCCCTTGTTCCATCACTACTGGTTTACTCTCTTCCCAGGACAGAGGGAGTGGCAAAACTAATTGGTCAATTGCCATTCATTGAGCCTTGTCACGGTAACCTCTTGCTCCTTTAGACATCTGGGTTCCCAGGCAGAAATGGTTCTTTGTTCTTCTCTGCTTTTTGTTTCAGTGTGGGAAAGAACTCACCACCATACAGAATCTCTCTCTACCTCTCTGTCTCTACACCTCTCATTTTCTCCCTTTTTCTTTCTCTTTTTTTTTTCTCCTTCTCCCTTTCCATTTCTATCTCCATCTCAATCACTATCTTGTAACAGAAACTGAGTGTTTGAATCAGGCCCAAGATTCTAGGTGGATAAGTTTTTCCAGGAAGATTAATCACGAGTCCTGCAGCACTACCATTTGACCCAGAAATCTCATTACTGGGTATACACCCAAAGAAATATAAATTGTTCTACCATAAAGATACATGTACATGTTCATTGCAGCACTATTCACAATAACAAAGACATGGAATTAACCTAAATGCACATCAATGGTAGACTAGATTTTTAAAATGTGGTACATATACACCATGGAATATCATGCAGCCATAAAAAAGAACAAGATTATGTCCTTTTAAGGAACATGGATGGAGCTAGAGGCCATCATGGTTAGCAAACTAACATGAAACAGAAAACAAAATACTGTATGTGGAAGCTAAATAATGAGAACACATGGACACAAACAAGGGAACAACAGACACTGGGGCTTACTTGAGGGTGGAGGATGAAACAAGGGAAAGGATCAGAAAAAATAGCTTATAGGTACTACGCTTGACAGCTGGGTGATAAAATAATCTGTACATTAACCTTCCAAGACACGAGTTTACCACAAACTTGCACAAGTACCCCTGAACTTAAAATAAAAGATTTTTTTAAAAATCAGGAGTTCTGGATGGTGAGGAATGATCAACTCTTGCTCAGCAATATTAGGTGGACATTCTGGTCTTATTTGGTTGGATATCCACAGATCCCTTCTCCATAGTTTAGAACCCAGAGGAAAAGAGGGAAAAGTCTTAGCCCATCTGCCTCCAACCTCCCACACTGGCTCACCATGCCAGGCGTCTCTCCTGAGTCATTCTGCACACCAATTATCTGGCCACTTTTAACACCAGATTTTAACTATTGCCGGCATCATTCACTCATTCACTCGCTTTTTCATTCAACAAATACTTGAGCACTCACTTCAGGTCTAGTTCTCTAAAATGTCCACCAATTTAGCAGGAAACAAAACAGATATGGTCTCTGCCCTCGAGAACTTATAGCCTAGTTTGGGCAATAGATAGTAAGTAAATAATTATGTGTATATTTATGGCTGCACTTTTGATACATGCTGTGAAAGAAAAGTTGAGTGATCAATAGATCATGAGCAGACAATTTCAAACCATGAGATTAGGGAAGGTCTTCTTTGAAAAAGTCACATGTAGAGTAAGATATGAATTACTCAGATTGGCACTAAGAAAAATAAAGACCTCGAATTAGGAAAGAATTTCAGTAAGAGAGAAACAGGAAATGAACTGAAGAGCTATATCATAGAGGGTCTTTCAGGTCTTTAGAACTTGATCCTAAAAGCAATAGGAAATCATTGAAGAATATTAAACAGGGAAGAGACATGATCAGTTCTGTGTTTTCAAAAGTTCACCCTAGCTGCCACATAATGAATGGTTTGCAGAGGGGCTGCCAAGAGACCAGTTAAGAGGCCTCTACTGGGCCTTTTGCAGGAGCAATGGATAGTGAAAAGAGACAGATTCAGGTTACAGTTTGGGTTAGAATGCACAGTTCTAAGTAATTGAAGAGCTACAGACGATAAGGGAAAGGAAACTGATGAGGATAATTTCCGAGTTTCTGGCTTGAGCAACTGCATATATGGAGGTGTCCTTTTTTTTGAGATGGGAAATTCTGCAGAAGAAACGCATTCAGGAACCTGGAGGAGGATCAGGAACTCCCTTCTAGACAAGTTGAGATTTAGGAGATATATACAGAAGCTGCTAGCCGTCCAGTTGGATATTTGAGTCTGTAGCGTGCGCGCGCGCACACACACACACACACTCGAGATGACTGAGATCAAAATATAAATTTGGAATTTGTCAACATATAGATGATATTTAAAGCCCTGAGTGTGAGGTGATCCCCTAGGGAGAAGAATAAAATGAAAGAAGGGAAGAAAGAGATTGAGAGAACGTGATGTGGTTCCTGATATAATTAGCTACTGTTAACTGTCACTAGGAAGAGCTTGTCTTTGAGCACACAAAGAATAATGGGCAGATTTACTTTCAATTAACATGATAGCATTAGGATGTCAGGAATGTTTCCCATGATTTTTCCAGGCCATTCCAGTAGTTGGCATCTCCTCCCTTCTCCCAATCCCAAAATTCATCTGCAAAGGTATAGCACTTTGGGATACAAGAAGCCTTGTTAAGTGAAAGTAGAGAAACACTCTTTTGGATGTGTGTTATTTACTTCTAAGTATTAGGTTTTCTCCCCCCAAGAGTGTCATCTGCGAATTTGCAGTGTTCGTATTCTCACTAGCTCTGTTAGCCCTGTTAACCAAGTGAAATCTCCACGTGAGAGGTCAGAGGGTGGTGATCAAATCCTACCATTCAGACACTTTATGGAAATTCACTGAGCAGATTACAAAAGGAAGAGCCAAATGCCAAATAGCATATTCCCCACATCAGTCCCCAGGTTGACATTTAGGCAACAGCCTCTGGGTCTATGAAGTTTTCTGAGATTGTTCAGAAATCTAGCCAAGGTGACTAAAAACTTCAATTCAAGAGCCATTGTGTCTACGCCACGTAGTGCTTCATGCATACTGACTTTAGCATGTACCCCTTCCTATTCTTTTTGTTCTCTTTTCTTTTCCCCATGATTTTTTGTTTGTTTGTTTTGTTTTTTTGGTTTTTTTGAGACTGAGTTTTGCTCTTGTTGCCCAGGCTGGAGTGCAATGGCACGAACTTGGTTCACCACAACCTCCACCTCCCAGGTTCAAGTGACTCTCCTGCCTCAGCCTCTTCAATAGTTGGGATTATAGGCATGCGCCACCATGCCTGGCATATTTTGTATTTTTAGTAGAGATGGGGTTTCTCCATGTTGGTCAGGCTGGGTCTCGAACTCTAGACCTCAGGTGATCCGCCCGCCTCGGCCTCCCAAAGTGCTGGGATTCCAGGCGTGGGCCATCGCATCTAGCTGTGATTTTTATACATGATGTCCAGCTCACCATGGGTCAAGCACAAGGAATATGTCACATATTTGTCTCAAGCGTGAGACAAATATGTGACAGCTGGTGCCATAGAGCCCCCATTGAGGGGGAAAAAATGAAACAGAATAAGACCAATTTCAACTTTTCCTACAGTGCTTTGAAAATATTACCTCACTTCTAAGCCAAATTTGTATGTAATAATGAAAAACATTTCATGGCACAAAATTGTTATTTAGCTAAATGTGCCAAGTCAATTCACTCAAGGTTACAGTATAACCATTGATTTCTTATTTGCTTTTTTCTTTTATATTTGATGACCCCTCTCAAGATGGGAGTTGGTAGAAAAATACACCCAACTTTCTGCTGTTCATGGGGCTAGCATTCAGGGAGTGTTCTATGACAGTGGTTCTGAAACTTTAATAGCTGTAAGAATCACCTGCAGCATTTGTTAAGCTAGTTTTTTGCTCCCCTTCTGATTCAGAAGATTCAGAGTGGGCCCATGAACTTGCATTTCTAACATGTCCACAGGTGATGCTGATGCTGCTGGCCCTACAGCCATATTTTGAGAGCCAATTTGAACTTGATCTCCCAGAGGTGTCCATGGAAATGAGCCCCAGTTGCTCACAGTGGTAACCTAATCAATAACTCACTCTTTCTTCACTTTTTTCCCTTCCTCGTTTGATGTTCCTATTCCTCTAGCAAGCGTTTCCTGGGGTCACCTCGTTAATAAACGATTTGCAGTCAAATCTCAGGCTCAGTGACCATTTCTGAGATTAATTCAAACCAAGATAAAGACAGGGCTACAGGGCAAATACGCTAAAAGGAAAGCAATGGGAAACATCTCAGCAGGAGGCTGCTCGTGCTGCTGTGCAGAGCACTGCGGCAGCCTCAGGGCTCCTGGAGGTTTCATCGGTATGCTCTCTGCAAGCCTCACTCCAGACTCAGTCTCAGGCCAGACAGAGGATGGACTAAACCTTGGACTAATGCCTGCTTTTTTGGCTTGCCTAAATGCCCAAGTCCAAAATCTTGATATAGTCTTGGATTTCTCACTCTCCGTTTCCCTTCCTCGTCCATCCCATTTTGCCACTTCAGCCTCTTTACTTCAAAGACATTTCCTTATGTGCGTTCTCTATGTTCAGTTCAGGTCCTCCCGCATTCTTTTTCCCTTGGTAAACAAGCGACAAGTGACTGATATCTTTGTCCTTAGTCTGGTCTCTTTTCTTTGTTTTTTAGACAGAGTCTCGCTCGCTCTGTCGCCCAAGCTGGAGAGCAGCGGTGCGATCTCCAATCACTGCAAGGTGCATGCCACCACGTCCAGATAATTTTTCTATTTTTAGTAGAGACAGAGTTTCACAATGTCGGCCAGGCTGATCTCAAACTCCTTACCTCAGGTGATATCCCACCTTGGCCTCGCAAAGTGCTGAGATTACAGGGATGAGCTGCCGCACCTGGTCCCCCTTTCACACCCTTAATGCTGATGCTAGTATAAACTTTCTAGAATGAAAACATAACCAGTCCCTGAAAACCTACTGGTGGTTCTTCTTCGGATAAAGGCCAAGATCAAAGAAGCCTTCTATCACCAAATTCCTGCTTAGTTCTCCAGCCTAATCTCTCATTTCTTCCGAGCATACACTCTACACTTAAGCCACGTCAATTTACTCTCATTTTCCTGTACAGATGCTCTCTTTCACCTCCATATTTCTGCCGACATGCCTGGAATTCACTTATTCAACAACTATTATATTGAACTCCGAATCCGTGCCAGATACTGTTCTATATGGTAGCTATATAGCTGAGAACAAGCATGATAAAAATTCTGCCCTCAGGGAACCTCCCTTCTCACAGGTTGAGATAGACAATATACAAAATCAATAAGAAGAATGTCAGGTAGTGACATGTGCCAAGGAGAAAGGAGATACGGTGTGAAGAGCAAGAAGTTCAATTTTAAATAGTATGGGATGCGGGTCCTCAATTAAAAGGAAACCATTTGACCAAAATCCTCCTGGAGAGAGGCAATGAGTCTTGCAGATATCTGAGAGAGGTTGTTTCAGCAGAGAGAACAGCAAGGCTAAAAATCCATCCTTGTTCTCCTTTTCCTGCCTAGATTCCCTTATCTTTTTTTTTTTTTTTTTTTTTTTTTTGAAGGGGTTTTTGTCTTTTTTTCCCGGGTTGGGTGGAATGGGGCGCTCTCGGGTCCCCCCCCCCCCCCCCCCCTGGGTTCACGGAATTCCCCGGGCC